>NC_134583.1:72921830-72974330 GCF_037038515.1 Microtus pennsylvanicus | reverse complement strand
GGTATCCCATGGGCTTGGAGAGAAAGCAGGGGTGTTGGCACCACAGTTGGGTGCTAGATCTCCCAGAACACTAGATGCACCCAGATAGAGCAGCCCTTAGAGGCCCAGGGACCTCCCTTCACCCCTCAGTTGTCCCGTGCTGGACAGGGCAAAGCTCACCCACCTTTTCACCTCCTCCTCCTTCTCCCCATCTCCACCTCCAGTTTCCCCGGCAAGGGGTGTTGGGTGCTCTGGGGCTCGCCTGCCCATTGTGGTCTCTGACTCTGCCCTGCCAAGGGAATGTCCCCCCTTAGAAACGAGCACCAGTGGCCAGGGTGCAGTTTATATGTCTTGCTGTTGTTTGATGTACACACATCCACTCTATTTACTACCAAATAAAAGAAATACATCTGTGTTGCCAACAGAAACAGTTCGCAGCCTGACTCTGAGCTCTCCCAGGGCCTGAAGGCCCTCAGCGGGTATGGAGCACTGTGGAAACTCCTATAGTACTGGCACATAGGAGTCTGAGGGTCCGTGGTCATGGGGGAGTAGTGAGGGTAGGCCAGTTTGACCAGGTGGCTGGTGACAAAACTCCGGCATCAACCTGCCGCATGGGAATTTGTCAGTGGGAAAAGCTGAGGTGGGAGCAAAGTTACCCTGCTCCCTGCCCATCCGTGCTATCTGTTCTTAGCTCACTTGAGCCAGGGGCCATTGAGAAAACCGGCCACTCAGGGTCACTTAGCACAAAGTACATGACCGTACATATGCCTGAGCTATCAGAGTAGCGCTAAAAAAAAATGTGAATGGGTGTGTTAGAAACCTTGGGCTACTTGTATCGGGGAGAAATACAAACAAGACGTCATGTGTGGTGTGTCAAGTGAGGGTATTCTATGTTGCTTGCACTCATCCATGTATTTGGTGGCCGCTGTGGAAGGTGAGATCATTTTCATTGAGCAGGGCTTTGACTGGTGTGAAGATCGGGCTCAGAGGTGTAGGTAGACAGAGGAAAGCTAGGGTCCACAACCTGAAGGTGGTAAGAGAATAAAAATGAGAGGCGTCCACTCAGCACCCTGAAACAGGAGACCCTGGCTGTCCAGACTTTCCCTAGAGAATGTCCAGAGGAATTTCAGGAGGCTTTGTCCCTCCCCCCAAAATATCTTCTTTAGTGATTGGTTCTCAAAGCTTCTGGGAATCTTCTCAGAGGCAGAGGCTAAGACAGCAACCAGCTCTGCAGACCTGTACTGGGTTTCTTCTGGCAAGGAGGTCTCAGAAAGTCCCACTGTGCCTCACTCAGAAGAGCACCAGTATTCCGTAATGTCATCGCTTCCCTCCACAAACACCAAATGCCGAGCAAACCATCAGGACCCCACTGAGCTGGACTGATCATGTGAGCACCACCCTCCTCTTCCAGGGCTAAAATGTGGCCCTGGGGTGAGAAATACCAGCCCCAAAGCAGCAAAGCTCCCATGCGGGAGGAAAAGTGAGGCCAAGGGGCTTGGACAAAGGATAAACTGTGCTTGTGGAAAACCAGTTATGTCTTGACTTTCAAAAGCCTGGGTCAGTCAAGAACCGTTTTCTAGAATCCAAACAAATAGAGAAGTATTTTCTTGGCATTTGATAACATCACGCTCTGGCTGTAAAATCTGAGGACATGTTTGCTATTGCAACATTATTTTTAATGAGCTGTTACTGGCCTGTCCCGCAGTTAGTATTGCCAACAGTAAAAGGCACCACTCTGTTTGCAGGTAACACAAGGAACAACATATTTTGACCCCGATATTCTGTTTATTTTTCATTTACGACACATGCCCTCGTTTTTATTCCAAACCAGAGGAACATAAAGGCAGATCTATCTTCAGTGGGGTCCAGGCTAAAATTTTGCCACAAATACGCACACCAGTTTATTTGGGGCCAGTTTTCCATCAACAGAAAAACGATAGCGGTGTTTCTGCCACAGTAGAATCAATTGTGTCGATTGAGTTGGAGGAGCTTGGCAACACAGAAGGAGAAATGAGAACGCAGACAGGCGCTCCCCAGTGGTTGTGTCCTGCTTGTGGCAATGCTGGCTGAATTCTTCTCTTCCTTGCGGTTCCTCAGACCCCCATGTCTAGCTCCCCAGCTCCAAAGAGGCACTGCCAGGAATGTGATCAGGACGGGACACACACACACACATACACACACACACACACACACACACACACACACACACACACCACAGAACTTGAAGGCAGGCAGCCATGCTAAGTTGGCAAGGGACCCCTGAACACCTACTTCCCTTGCAGACCAGTTCTCGCAAGGGGTCTTGGAATGCTTTGCCTCTGGCTGGCGACCAGGGTGCAGTGGCTTGAGGAAAGCATTAGTCAGGACAAGTGGCTACCCCCTAGACAGCTTTGGGCACCGATGGACACAGAAAGACTGGTTGGCAAGGTTGCAGTGGACTGCAATCGCGCCTCCCTCAGCCAGTGGCGCATGCCTTCTGCACTGGGCATCTGAAATTCTCCCAGCTCAGCTGAAACCTCCTACTCCATCCCAAGGACTGCTAGGTTTATTGAATGTACTTCCAGACTCAGCCAAACTCCAAGTTTTGCCCTTCCTTCAACACCTCAGGGGACAACCACAGCCACCACAATCTTATCTAGACTTTTAAAAGGGCTGCTTGACCCAGCAGCTCTTGAAGGAACCATGGCTTAAGGAAAGAAGGCAAGCTTCAACCTTTTCTGGAGAAAAATACCACCTGTCTTTAAGCTCAGGGCTGTCGTTTTGTTCAACTTTGCAAGCTAGTTAAACCTAGGTCTTTATACCCTTCTTCTTTGCTCCGAGGAGGGCCTCTCAAGCAGTAGAAGGTGCACCACGGAAAGAACACCCTCGGTCCTGAACAAAGCCGCCTCTGTCTCCTCTATGGTCCGGATTCTAGGGTCTCGAGTCCAGGTCAGGTTTAGAGAACACAGAGGCAGACAGAGACAGAGGCAAGAAGAGTTTCCCTGGACACCTACTCTGGGGACCCGCGAGGGGGGCATCCAAAGTTACACACTCCGGCAACGTGAAAGACTTATTTTTTCTTTTTAATTAATCGATTCCACAACAACATGAAGTGTAACAATAGTTTGTGAAGGGTTTTTTTGTTTTGTTTTGCTCTGTTTTCTTAAAAAGGGACTGAACTCTAGCAGAGGACAGGGAGGGAAGGGGGAACAGACTACTCAGAACGACAGAACAACAGGTGTAGCCCACAGGAAAACAGGGCAAGAGGCCCCGTGGAGTAGAGGGTGAATTTTACAAGAAAACTGTACATTTATCAAATAAGTTAAGATTCTCCTATGTTGATTGTCCTTCACTTAAAGCGCTCGCTCTACCTGGCTTACTCCTCTGAGCATCGCTGCCCTACCTTGCTTTCTTCCTCCCCCCCCTCCTGCTTAGTCTTCCCTCTCCATTAGTGATCATGCTGTGGCCTGGTGGTCTTCATCCCCACAGAGGAAGGGGCAGGGCTCTAGGGGAATTTTGTACAATATTGCAGAGGTCAAAGCACGACAGTTGCGGCAACGTAAAAACGGGACAGCATAAAATGTATTTTTTTTCCTACAATAAAAAAATTTTTTTTGAACCCAATCTCTCAAGCAGGTAACACAGTAGTGACAGTGATGTTAAATGACAATTTTCGGACCAGTGATAGACCACTAAATAAAACGCTAGTGATAAATAAAAGCACAGGAACCCAGCCAGATATGGAGCTGTTCCGAATTCTAAAGGTCTGATTTGGGGCTTTTGTTTTTTTGCCTATAAACGTTTTGGTCAGAGAATTCTTTAGTCAGGAGCTGAGATAAATGACGTTAACTGCCACAGATCAGCCGGCGACTAGGGATCCTAGCAGAGGTTACTCGGGTTTTGAAAAGAAAAAAAAAGTGTACGTGGGAGGGGGCAGATAACTGATTGGGGGTGGGGGAAAACCACACCCAGAAATCCAGAAATAAATATGAATTCTCTCTCCGGATTTTGAAAATAGTTCTATAGAAAATGAATAAACTAAAGGAAGTCGGGTTTTGAGCTTATTTTCCTTCTGTAAAAATACCCTCCTCCCTTAAAAATGGAAATTTAAGGGGAGGTCTGCACATTTATCAAAAAAAACTTTTCAGTTGGAAGTTTTGACCTGGGAATTTTTTCGCCCTCCCACCCCGTTTTCTCTCACTGGTAAGCAAAACCAAAAATAAGAGGAGAAGCGCCTCAAATTCATAGGAATGAATTGCACGGAAATGCATTGCAAATACTTACAAAATGCTATTGGGGGGTGGGAGGCAAGGCAGTGAGCCCGAGCCCGGTTCCCAAGGCCGCTGGCCACAGCTCTGCGCCCTTGGCCCAGCCCAGTCTCCTCCGGGGTCCCCGAAAGGTGGCCGGGTGCTCACTCCCTCTCCCCTCTCCGGTCTCACACCGGCCGTAGCAGCGGCACAGACGAGACCACAGGGTGCGAGTAGTAGACTGGGTGCGGGAAGGTGAGCAGCGGCTGGCTGACCGGCACCGGGGCCCCTGCGGCCGCAGCCGCACCCTCCGCGGCAGAGTTCTCGTGGTAAAGGATGGGCACGCGCACGATGCGCTGCGCGGCGGCATGGCTCAGGTTGGCGGCCTCCAGCTCGGCCGCCAGCTGTCGCTTCCACTTGTTGCGACGATTCTGGAACCAGATCTTGACCTGCGTCTCAGTGAGGTGAAGCGACGCGGCCAGGCCGGCGCGCTCCGAGCTGCTGAGATAACGTTTCATGTCGAAGGTGGATTCGAGCTGGAAGACCTGGCTGCGCGAGAAGACGGTGCGCGTCTTCTTCTTGCGGCACGCGGGCTTCTTCTCGGGGCTCTCGGCGCCCGCCTTCCAGTCCTCTGAGCCGGGTGTCGCCGCAGTCGTCCCTACAGTTGTCCCGGCCGTGCCCGGCACCGCCTCGCCTTCTTTTTTGCCTTCCTCTGAATCGCTCTCTTCCAGAATGATCTCGTCCGGGCTCTTGGAGTCCAGTTCCTTGTGGTCGGGGTCAGCCTTGAGCAGAGGCTCCGGGGAGTCGCGGTCCGTGCCGGACGCAGGGGAGGAGTCTCGCAGGAGGGCCTTCTCCGAGGCTGCAGAGACAGACAAACAGATGCACACTCAAGCACAGCGAACGACACGATCTTGAGAGAGAAGGGAGTCTGGGGGCAGCAGGTGCAACCCACGCGTTAGCCTTCGGGCTCCTGATCCTTGGGCCTTAGCTTTCCCAAGGTTCTCCTCTGTCTCCGCTGGGCTACAGCGGGGCGCCAAGACCTAGGATTCCCTTGCCTCCCAAGGACCAGGGAGCCGATGATGGCAGCGGGGCAGCTCCTTTTATCCCACGTCTCCCGTTCCAGGGGCCAACGGAAAAAGTATCCGTGGTTAGGGTTTATCCCTGCCTTCCAGGCCTACCCAGGCCATCCCAAGCCACCCATTCCTGCTGGAGGCCACTTTGCCCGGGAAGTGCAGCGCCCTGGCCTCCAACTCCTCTTTTCTCAGCAAGTGGGATTGGAATCCCGGGCCTCCTAACCGAGCGCCCAGGAAAGAGGAGGGCTAGAGGCCAGAGGAAGTTGACCAAAACTCGGGTTTGCAGCTGTCGGGGCGTCCCGTAACTATATTAACAAGCCCGGGGCGGGGATAGGGCAAGCCCGTGGGGGAGCGAGGGGAGAGAGAAAGTTCAAAGAGAGGTCGGTACCTTCTGGTCGCGGGAGGTGGCCGCCGGCGGGGGTCAGGGTGTAGGGGTACCACCAGGCCGGGGAGCGCTCCAGGTAGTGCGCGGGCAGGGCAAACCTCTGCGCTGGGATCTCAAAGCGGGGGAAAGCCAGGTCGCCCACCTGCGAGAGCGCAAAGCCGGCGGCACCCTCCAGGGCACCTTTGGCTGCGGCAGCGGCCGCGGCGGCCGCGGCGGCGGCGGCCGAGGCCGGCGCGAAGAGCGTTCGTGGGGGAGGCTGAGGTTTCGGGGGCGGCCGGTGGTGGTCTCCGTTGAGCAGGTTCCTGATGGAGAACGGGGATTCCTTGGGCGCGGGAGGCTGGGGTGGCGGCTGCGGGGGCGGCGCGCTGGCAGTGCCCGAGGCGTCCGGCCCGGGCTCCGGCATGGTCCCCAGTCCTCCGGGTCCCACGGAGGGAGGGAGCGGGACAGGCGGGCGGCGGGGCGAGCAGGCTAGGGGCCGGAAATCAGACCATAAACGGAACTCAACTACGGGACTCAAAGTCGGGGGCCGCCCCGGGCGCGAATCGAGCCGCGGGAGGGCGGGGTGGGGACCGGGCCGGGGCGGGCTCGCATGGGGGGGGAGGGGTCCAGAGGGGCGGGGAGCGGACCTGCCTCTGCGCCGAGGGTGCGAGGGGGCCGGGTAGAAGCTGCGGCTCCCCAGGAGGAGGCTGCAAGAGCGGTCCCCGGCTTGGGATGCGTCAATCCGGCGCCGGATGCTAATGATGAAATCAAAATGTCATCCAAGTTAAATGCGGGGAGTATACGGCGATTGGGCGCGTACAATGGCAAATGGGATTAGGCCGGCCAAGGCGCAGCCGAGCCCGGGCCCCGCAGCCGCCTCTGCCACCGCCCCCCTCCTCGCCTTCCCTCGGATTTTGGCGCTTTGGCTTCGGGCTATGAGAGCCCGCCTGTTATTGGCTTTATATAGTCCAATTAGGCAGCAAATGAGGACAAACCTATTAGCACAAAAGGATATTGGCTCTCGCTAAAGAGGCACTCGGAGAGCTCCCACCAAAGCGGGAGGCGCACGAGGGACCCCGAGACGGAGACGCCCCCGGCAGGCCGGAGCACACCGACCCACGAGAGTCTGGAGCCAGCACCTCCCTCTACCCCCTGCGGCTCGGCCTAGGGTTTGCTGCTGCGGGGCCCGCGGGAGGGGGAGGGGCAGGTCAGGCTGGCCCGAGTCACCTCGGGGTTACACGCGTTGGGCTGACAGCCTCCGCTCTCCTACCCTCCCGGCACGGCAGGGGCCAGCTGTCCCCACGCGGGCCCAGGAAGCAAGGTGCCACCTCGGCCGGGGACGAACTCAGTGCTCTTTCCCCAAAAGACCTGCTAAGCAGGGAGAGGGCAAGAAGAGGGGAATTAGGGTTCTCCACCCACCGTCTAGTGGAAAGGAAGAGAGTTCTTATGTCGGTGGGCTCGGGAATCCGCGTAGCCTTGACCTTGGGCCCTGAGAACCGAAGAGTCAATCTGAATCTCCCTGGAGTAGGAGAGAATCTGCGACTCTGCACTCTTTTGAGAACGCAGGACCCTCCGATGCCCGCGCTTGCCCCACCTAAGATGGTCGGAGTAGCGATGTTCCTGCACTGACGGCTGCGCTCCGAAGGACACTACTCTTTTCTAAATGACAGCGTCCAAGGCTCAAGGACCGACTCCAAACCTGCAGTCCGAAGACAGCACTTCCCCAAGAAGTTTCCGGGTGGCGTTTAGAAGCTACCTAATGCCTTAATACAGGCTCTGAGAATCGAAGGCACAGCGGAGTACCTTTCTCTGTTGTCACCGTGGCAGCGACACCTGCAGCACGCCCTGAGGGCCTCCAAATCCCTGGAGAACCAAGGCGGTCGTCTGAGGAATAGTTGGACTCCATCCGCCTTAACAACTTCCAGAGTCAAGCAGGAAAGGAAGCCCGAGAGACAAGCAGTTCAATTATAGATTTCAGCGACAAATAAAACAGAACTGTTGGTGGGGTCTTTAACCCGAGAAAGATGACAGTCTGTCCTCAACCCTGGTGAAGCTCCCTTCACACCTGAGCTTTCTCCGCCCCACCCCTTTCTTTTTCTTTCGGTTGAGCCTTGCTTAATTCAAGCCTGTCCTCCCTAGTGCCGACCTGACCGTTTGGGGGTCCCCAAATGGGAAGTAGGTTTATTTTATTTTTCAGTCCTCGGGCTCCTGAGCACCCTCTACGAAATCTTGACGGGCGTGTTCAAAGTTTTGACATTCACCCCACAGCAGCGAACCCTTCATTTGCCTTGTAAGCAGTGCTTCCATAAATGGTTATTATTATTCCTCTGAGTTTGTACAAGGTTTTACTGGAATGCACAAGGGCACATCATCTAAAATCCGAGTGGGAACCAATCACAGCTCGGTGGCTCAAACAGAGTGGTAATACGCTCAGATTTTATAGAGAAAAGGTGTCCAGAGAGGAGACCATACCTAAGGCACCCAACCAGTGTTGGACAACTAGAGGTCATTTCCCTCCCCCAAAAGGCAGAAATCATTCTCTGCGCATAGGCGAAGTGAGTTCGGTGCCCACTGCTTGCACACAGCAAACCTGGTGGCTCAGTAGTGTGCCGGTCTGGGGGAAGCTGCGGCAGATGTGGGCACACTCGCTAAAGTTCTGACGCAGGGAGGCTACTTTAAACTAGGAAAAGGGGAAAATACTTTCCGAAAGGCAGTCTGTCGTTGTGAGTCAGTGCCTACCCTATCCTTTGCCTACCCTGCAAAGTCAATCACCGTGTCTCAAAAAAACAAGAACAAAAAACAGACCCTCCTGAGTCCGCAGGCGGGGAAGATGTTCTGTCCCAGGATGGGCTTCTAGCTGTTCACAACTCTGAGCCTAGGTGTACCGACCCAAGAAGAGTAGGAGGCAATCTTCTCGGGTCTCGGGCCGGATCCAGCATATGCATAGTGTCCCTTAGTGTCCCTTTCCTTAAGCACTAGAGTGTGTGCGAATGTGTGTGTTCACGAGAGGTGGGGTCCCGTTATTTGGCGTCAGCATCCCCAGCTGGACTTCAACAACAGAAAGCGTAGAGTTGATCTTTTCTTTCCCGTTCAAGAAAGCTCGCGTCTTGGTCGCCTGGACAGCAGCAATTCACTTGCTCTCAGGGGAGGCTAGGTCCCTCCACTTGCCGGCACCACGACGCCATACAAAGTCAAGCAAACAGCGCCCTCTATGGGGTATCCTCGAGCCTGCGGAAGAGGCTGAAGAAAACACAGAACCTAGGCTAAGTATTTAAAAGCCTAGGTTTTACTATCCCTACCACCCATGGAAAACAAGCACTTTTTTTTTTTTAAATCTGAGATGTAGGAGAAACCAAGGGCGAAATTACGCGCAAGTCTCTGCAGATCTTTATCTCTCTGGAAGAGGTGTCTCCTGCCTCTCATTCTCCTTCTGGCTCTGTCTCTCCTTTTTAGGCCCCTTTCATGGTTTCTCTTGCAGCCTGTTCTCTCCACGTGGGTCCTGACTTCTGTCGTCTGAGCTTCAGGAAGCATGCTGGGTAAGGCAAGGGGCTGCCTTGTTTATCTTTGAGAACACAGTGTCCAGTTGGCCAGCAAGCATCTGTCTCAGTAAAGGCTTGTGTTAGTACCTAAATTCTTGAATTAGACGAGTGGGTAGAGTGAGTACCTGGATGAGTAGATGGGTGGGTGGACGGACGGGTGCGTGGGCGGGCTCACAATTCCCACTGCAGAGGATTGTTCTGCTTGATAAGAGCACTTCAGATACCCTGGCAATGTCCCCCCAAACACTCCTCCCAAGGCAGTTTTTGAAGTGTTTAACGCAAGTGTAGGTTGTTGGGGGTTTTTTGGCACAGAGTTTCACCCTGTAGCTCAGGCTTCTCTGAAGTCACTGTGTAGCCTCCCTAATGCTGGGGCTACAAATATGAGCAACCACACACAGATGATCTGAAGTCTTTTGATGCTACATTTTACAACCCCTAAATGATTTCCCGGGAGCAGGACTGCGGAGAGTGTCTCCTAGAAGGTTTAAGACACATGGGCTGTGTAGAGTCAGATCTCCACACCACTCCCTACTGGGACAAGCAGCTAAGAGAGCAAATGGGGTTGGAAGAATGCTAATGGCCAACACCAAACTTTTACACAAAGAATGAGGCTTGGCAAAGGTGTGCTTAAAATTGCCCTCACACCCACCACACACAAAACTCCTGTATGCATCTGCACACACTCGAGTTGGTAAGCAGATTGTTCTCCACGGGAGGGGAGTGTGTGCACATGTTCTCTGGGACCTCACCTAAAGCAGAGGGTTTCCTTCTGCAGCCAGAATGGTGCATCCTCCTTAGGTGCAGTGCACAGACTTACAGAAAGGGTGGAAACTAGCTAAGCCTTTAGCCACAGCTGCAAGACCCATGCTGGAGGCCCTCACAACTAACAGCTACAGCTTCCCCTGATCCTGATGGTTACATTTTACCACCTAACTCTCCTTAATTCTGTTTTTTTTTTCTTGAAGGCAGAATGGATCAAAGTCTGGAGCTGTGATTCTCCCACAGAAACTCTTACCCTGTTTCCTGGGAAGCCCCTGTCCATCTTTTCCCATGCTACTTGGAATAGTACCAAAGACCCCTGCTAATGACCTTGAGGAATATGTAACTCTTAGTGATGGACTGTAGGCATGTTGTCCTTGAAGACAAATACGTCCTGAGCCACATAGGGAAGTATATCATTCAGTTTCTAATAAGGGAAATTATTATGCAAAGCTAATCTTAGATATCAATCATGGTTTGGGTCCTCACTCATCCAGGGTGAGGTAGGCAGTACTATTAGTCCTACTTGAAAGATGAAGAAACTGAAACACAAGGTCATATGACAAAAAGAAATGGATCTCCCAGGGAAACACAGCCTCATGGCATTGCTAGGGAGACACTTGGGGTGTGCGGTGAGTGCTGGCTGTGGTTATGGTCAGTTACCACTCTTCTCTGGAAAAAGATTTTTGTATTTGTTTGTCTGCTGTTTCATCAAGATTGGGGCTCACTGTGCAGTTCTGGTTGGCCTGAAACTCACAGAGATCTGCTTGTCTCTGCCTCCCAAGTGCTGAGATTAAAAATGACCACAGAGACCACCCTGTTCTTGCCAGTTCCTATGAGAAAGCTGGAATTCCTAACTTTGGTAGACCTCCCACATTCTCTCACTCTTCCCACTTCTGGTGTCTTCAAGTCTTTCTAACGAAGTAGGAATCTTCCACGCACCGTTACACATGGTTTGTGCTCTGTGTTCAGTGTGCCTTTGTTTTTTCTTTGGTTTATTTTTATGCATATGAGTGTTTCGTCTACGTGTATGTCTGTCTACTGTATGTGTTGCTTGTGCCCACAGAGACCAGATGCAAACATTAGATCCCTCTGGAACTGAAGTTACAAATGGCTATCAGCTGCCATGCGGGTGCTGGGAATTGTACCCGGATCCTCTGAAAGAGCAGCCAGTGCTCTTAACTGCCGAGCCGTCTCTCCAGTGCCTCTTTAGGGTTCTTAGGAGAGACAAAGAACTTCAAATGTTATGCTTTTCTTTATGGAATTTTTCAGTCTAAACGTGTCTCAAGGTTGGTGAGATGACTATACAGGTAAAAAAGGAACTTTCCCGCCAGGTCTGGTGACCTGATTTCAGTCCCTGCGACCTAAGTGGCAGAAGGCAAGAACAGACTCCTTCAAGTTGTCCTAGGACCTCTACACACTCCATAGCATGTGTACATACCCCCTACTAAATGGATATAATAAAAATGATAGTGTCTGATATTTTGGGGGTTATGACTGGTTGTTTGCTGATATGCCAGTCCCCCAGTTCTGAAAAATTCTAGGACACCCCAATATGAATCCTGCAGGAACAAAGAAGAACACCTTTAGAAGAGTCTTTTCAAGCATGGGATAAAACTGGACTCTCTGAACATGACGAACAATGAGGGCTGATGAGACGCCAAGGACAATGGCACGCGGTTTTGATCCAACGCAATGTGCTGGCTTGGTGGGAGCCTAGCCAGTTTGGATGTTCACCTTCCTAGATATGGACAGAGGGGGGAGGACCTAGGACTTACCACAGGGCAGGGAACCCTGACTGCTCTTTGGACTGGAGAGGGAGGGGGAGAAAAGTGGGGGGAAGGGGAGAGGGGTGGGAGGAGGGGAAGAAGAATGGGAGGAGGGGGAGGGAAATGGGAGGCTGGGAGGAGGTGGAAATTTGTTTTTTTTTTCTTTCTTTTCTTTATTCTCCTTTTATCAATAAAAAAAATACATAAAAAAAATAAAAATAAAAATAAATGCTTTGAGGTTTTCCTCATTTAAAACTATACTGGCTGTACGCCAGTTGTGGTTAAACATGTTTAAGATTTATGTATGTTGATCAATCCCTGCAATTCTAGGATGAAGCCAACTTGATTATTGTAGATAACCTTCTTGTTGTTTTCTTCAATATAATTTGTAAGTATTATATTCAGAAGTTTTGCATCTATGTTCAGCAGCAAGACCAATTGATAGTGTTCTATTTTAAATATCTTTGTCAAAATTTTGTATCAGAGTGACACCGACTTTGTAAAAAATGTAGAAATATTCCTTCATTTTTATTTTATGAAATAGTATGAGAAGTATTAGTGTAACTTCTTTCTTTTGTTTTGGTAGAATTCTGTATGCAATCCATCTGACCCTTGGAATTTTAGTTGAGAAAATTTTAATTTCCACTTTTATCATATCAAATACTATGTGCATACTTAAATAATTTATTTTTTGTAGCTTTGGTAAGACATTGTACACAATAATTTATTTTATTTTATTTAGCTATGGTAAGACATTATACACACATACATTATATAATGTATATATGACATATTTTATAGATGTGCACATATTATATGTGTGTGCATTTACTTTAGATTTCCCAGTTTGCTGAAATACAGATTGTTAAAGTATGTATTCATGATTCTTTGAATTTCCTCAGTCTTTGTGACAGTCTCTCTCTTTTTAAATAAAATTTTATTAAATAGAAAAAAAAAAAAGAAGAGTCTTTTCAGAAAGGAGTTATGCAAGGCCCCCAGTGAGTCCTGGGAGGCATCTGCTCCCAAGGTTCCTCCTTTGAGGATTGGTGCACTTACTCCAAAGCCACACAGGTTCCCATTGTTGACATTGCTTTTCAGTTTCCTTTACATTGCGGAGACAGGCTGGGATTTCCAAACAAATCCTGCCAAGTTCCAGGAACTCTGTCCCAATGTATGAACTATTTCTTTTTTTTTTTTCTTTTTTTTTTTTTTTTTTTGGTTTTCTGAGACAGGGTTTCTCTGTGGCTTTGGAGCCTGTCCTGGAACTCCCTTGGTAGACCAGGCCGGTCTCGAACTCACAGAGATCCGCCAGTCTCTGCCTCCCAAGTGCTGGGATTACAGGTGTGCGCCACCACCGCCCGGCTGTATGAACTATTTCTTGAGCAGCTGTGTGCTCAGCAATATTCTGGGCATGCGGAATGCCTCATTGGACTTGCAATTCTTACCCTTAGGGACAGCGCATTAGAGCTGGGCCCAGGCAAATGGGTCATGAGTATTATGGGAAATCCTAAAAGGACATGAGACTCCTGTGGTGGGAGGATGGTGGTGTATTAAACAGGTAGGCAAGAGAGAAGCTGCACCAAGGAACAGGTTTGATCTAGAGCAGCGGCTCTCAACCTTCCTATTGCTGCGACCCTTTCATACAGCTCCTCATGTTGTGATGATCCGAACCATAGAATTATCACTGCTACTCCATAAGTGTAATTTTGCTGCTGTTATGAATCATATTATAAATATATGACATGTAGGATGTCTGATATGTGACCCTGTGAAAGGGCCATTTGACCCCCAGAGGGGTCATGACTGACCCACAGGTTGAAAACCACTGGTCGCGAGAGAGATCTCAATAGCACTTGCTATCCGAGTGTGATGGCTTGTGTTCGAATCCAAAGCACCCACGTTAAAAAAAAAAAAAAGCCAGGTGTGGCCATGCACACTTATAATCCCAGCATTGGGGGTGGAGGATCACTCAGGCTTGTAGGTCAGCTGGTCTAGCTGACTATTAGAAAGCTCCAGGTTGGGCTGGAGAGATGGCTCAGAGGTTAAGAGCATTGCCTGCTCTTCCAAAGGTCCTGAGTTCAATTCCCAGCAACCACATGGTGGCTCACAACCATCTGTAATGAGATCTGTGCCCTCTTCTGGCCTGCGGGCATATACACTGACAGAATATTGTATACATAATAAATAAATAAATATTTAAAAAAAAAAAGAAAGCTCCAGGTTGGGTGAGAGACCCTGTCTCAAGGGGACTAAAGCAAGGAGCAATAGAACAGGGCACCTGCCACCCTCCCCTGGTTCGTGCTTTTACATATATGGATACGAGCATGTGCCTGCATCCTGTCCAGAGTGCAGGCTAAGCAGATGTTCTGAGGTGCGTTTGGTGGGGGGAGCAGGGTGAGTGCTGCAAGCAGAAGTGCATGCTTGGTTCAAAGGACAGGAACTGCAAGGATGTGGTGTTGCCAACAGGAGACCGGGAAGGGAGGTAAAGGGTTCACTGTGTGGGACTCTAGAGGCCTCGGTAAGAGGTTTGGATGGAAATCTTATTCTCTAAAATAACAACACCAGTTGGGGATGTAGCTCAGTTGGCAGAGTGCTTTTCTAGCATGCATGAAGAAGCCCTGGGTTTGATCCAATACTGGATAAGCCAGGTGTGCTAGTACCTGCCTTTAATCCCAGCACCAGGAAGAATCAGAAGAACCAGGTAGCAAGATGGCTCTGCGGGTAAAAAGAGCTTGCCCAGAACTCAGTGGAGGAGAGAGAACCAATCCACTGTTGTCCAACCTTGACTGTGTGTGTACAGTGGCATGCACATACACACTCACACACACACACTGAAAAATAAAAACGTGGCATGGAGAACAAGCTCTCCAAGGACAAAGTTTGTTCGGGAATTGCCATCTGTGATATATCAGATTCATGCAATGGCATTGGAACAAGCACAAACAATTTATTCCTTGTCTGTCTGAAGCAAGATCTTAGTCTATAGCCCAAAGTGGACTGGGATTAATTTTGTTTATTATCTATCGTTTTAATTTTTATTAGTGTGTGTGTGTGTGTGTGTGTGTGTGTGTATGCCATGTGTGTGGGTACCCATGGAGTCCAGAAGAGGGTGTCATATCCCTGGAACTGGACTTACAGGTAGTTGTGAGCTGCCAGACGTGGGTACCAGGAACTGAACTTGGATCCTCTGGAAGAACACCAAGTACTCTTTAGTGCTGTGCTCCCTAGTTCTCTGGCCTGGAGCTCCTCCCTCAAACCCCCACTTATTGGGGTTACAGGCTACCTCCATACTCACCAGGAAGCATTTAAAGACATGCGCTCACACACAAAAGTCCAAGCAAACCACTTGATAAGAAAGACCAGTGTTCACGGAGGCTCCTTTGCAGTGGCTGGCATTAGCTCATTGGTGGACTCTGACTGTCTCGGTCACTGTTCTGTCGCTGTGAGGAGACACCATGACAGAGACGAGTTTTAGAAGAAAACATTTAGTTGGGGCTTATAGTTTCAGAGGGTTAGTCCACGGCCATCATGATGGGAGTATGGCGGCACACAGGCAGGGCACTGGAGCAGTAGCTGAGAGCTCACATCTGGTCTGAAAGTTGCAAGCAAAAGGAGGGGAGACTGGGCCTGGCTTGAACTTTTGAAACCTCAAAGCCCACCCCCAGTGATGCACCTCTTCCAAAAAGGCTATGCCCCTCAATTCTTCCTAAATGGTCCACCAACTGGGAACCAAACATTCAAATGTGGCCCATGCCCCCCCCCCCCCATTCAAAGCAGCGCACAGACACTGGGCAAGTATTCCTGCACAGATGTAGTAACCATCACAAGGTGTGTGTGGAGGAACTTTTTGTGGCAAGTCTTGATACAGGCTTATGTGCATGGCAGCCCCGTCTCCATAGCTCCCAGACTTTTTATTTTCCTCTTTTTCTTGTGGTTCAACATAAATAACTCCTTATCAACACCAATAACTTCTGTGTGATCAGCATTTTGGTGTAGTTGTCTGTGCGGTGGGGTTCACACATCTTGAGGACACCCAGTTCGAGAAGCTTTGGCAGATGCATACACCTGAGTCGATCCCCTCTGAAAATCACCTCTGACCATTTGTAGGCAATTCCCGCAAGCAGGCTGTCCCAAGAAACCGCTGGGTTGATACTGCTGTGAAAGGCCAATCTTTCTAGCTTTAGAACTTCACATAAACAACATGTCCACTTTCCCCTCATTCTGGGCCTGTCTTCTTGGACGCAGAATGTATGTGTAAGTCGTCCCCGCCATGCTGGGTAGCATGCCTTTGCAGAGTTTCTTAGAGAGAAGCAACATACAACATTTAAAAATCAATTTTGGATTCATTAGGTTTCAACGGGATTCTGAGCCAATAAAATAAAATAAAATCTCACGTACTGTGAATGGATTTTTTTTAAAAAAAAAAAAGGTGTGCTGTGATTGGTGACACACATTTCTAATCTTTGAACTCTGGAGACAGAGGCAGGTGGATCTCTGTGAGTTCAAGGCCAGCCTGATCTATATAGCAATTTCCAGGTCAGCTAGTGGTACATAGCAAGAACCCATCCCCCAAAATAAAAAGAAATAAAATGTGATAATTTTGTTTAATGGCATGTTACTCAGCAATAGAGCGTGAAGTACTGGCTGGGGACACAGCACGGTCTGTAAGTGTTGGCTGTACAAGCATGAGGACCTGTGTTCAATCCCCAGAAGCCACGTAAAAAGCCAGGCACGGTGGCATACTGGGGAAGTGGAGACAGGAGGATCCTTGGGGTCTCTGGACATCCAGCAGAGTCACATCGTGTATTCCCACTTTGCAGTGAGACTCTCTGTCTCAAATAAACAAGATAGACCAAAGGAAACCACCTGTGGTTGATCCCTAGCCTCCTTCACATGAATACGTACACATGGTATCCCCTACATGTATACACACATACATACACATATGTGCCCATACCCGCGTGCACATGCACGCGCATACACACACACACACACACACACACACACACGCACGCACGCACAGGTAAAGTGCCCTGCCAGACAGCTTGACACAAGTCCGAGCGAAGGACGCCAGGATTAATGGAACACGCACTTTGGATGTTGCAGAATCAGAAGCCTTTATTGTACATGACCAAGGGGGGGGGTTATACCTAATCCAGACAGGTGGACCAACAGGATGGAGACCTCCTGGCCGGATCCTGGGGTTAGGGCCAAGGCAATGTGTACTAAGGAAGCAGGGTTGGTAAACAACTCTGAGAGCAGGGAACTTGCAGTTTTCTCAGAAACCCAGAACAACAAGGGCAAGAAAGGTCACCAACAGGGGAGGTGAGTAGGAAGGCCAGGACTCCATTAGGTCCCAACAGTACCAATGAATGCAAACACCACAGCACTAATGAACCTTTAAAACATGGAGTGGAACAAGCAAGCGGTCGTAAAACAGTGGTTCTCAACCTTCCTAATGCCATAACCCTTAATACAGTTCTGATGTGGATGTCCTTCTGTATATGTGTTGCTTTATTGGTTGTTGGGCCTATGGCAGGGTAGAATAAAGCCAGACAGGAAATCCAAACAGAGATTTAGAGAGAGAGTAGGCAGAGTCTACTGTCGTTGACAGTAGCAGATGCCCTGTCGTTGCAGAAGGAGAAAGATGCAAGCAGCCAGCCAGAACCTTATCAGTAGGCCACAACCTCGTGGTGATTTACAGATTAATAGAAATGGGTTAAATTAAGATGTAAGAGTTATCTGGAAATATGCATAAGCTATTGACCAAACAGTGTCATAATTAATATAGTTTCTGTGTGATTATTTGTGTCGGATGGTCGGGAACGCCTACACAGTTCTTCACGTTGTGGTAAACCGCCCCCCCCAACATAAAATTAGTTTTGTTGCTACTTCCTAAGTGTAATTTTGCTACTGTTATGAACTGTAATATAAATATCTGGTATGCAGGATATCTGATATGCGAGGGTTGTTTGACCCCCAACAGGGTCGTGACAGGCAGGTTGAGAACTGCTGTCATACAAAGAACACGCATGGTGTGTTTGTGGCTATGTGGTTGCCTAGCTCAGGCAGCCCCATGGAGACAGGAAGGAGACATTGTCCTGTGATGGGAGAGAGAATGGGTTTGGAGTTTCGTTCTGGAGGCTGTAATGATGTTCTGAAGTCAGTTGCAGGCTGGCAAGACGGTTCAATGAGGAAAGACACTTGCCGACATGACTGAGGACCTGATTTCCATCCCCAGGGCCCAGCCTCAGGGTAGAAGGAGAAAACTGACCCTCAGGAGTTGTTCTCTGACCTGCACACGTATGCTGTGGCATGCACCCATAGTCATGCACAGACATACAATAAAATGCAGTTTAAAATCATCATAATAAAGTCAGTTGTGGTAACAGGGTGCTCTAAGACTTTGACTGTTAAAAGGCATGAAATTGGGTATGTTACATACATGCATCATCTTCCAGATGATGTCTCAGGGAAGCTGGTTTAAAGAAATCCGTATCTTAGTCATCATGTGTAGGGATAGCCTTCCTGATGTCCCCTGTCTTAGAGTCCCATGGCACTAGTCCAGTGACCACCTAAGGCTCTCACCTTTCCTGATCCCCCATCCTCCTTTTACCCACCTCTTCCTCTTTCTTCTCCTATTTTGTGGTCTTTTTGAGACAGGGTTTCTCTTTGTAGCCCTGGCTATCCTGGAACTCATGCTGTAGACCAGGCTGGCCTTGAACTCAGATCTGCCAGCCTCTATCTCCTGAGTGCTGGGATTAAACGTGTGTGCTACCATGTCTGGCCGCTATATTGTTCTTTCTGCTGGTAGCTAGACATGAAGAAGGGTCCAGGAATAGTCAGCTCAGCCTTTTATGTATCAGAATGAAGTCCTGCCTCTTCACCCCAATGGGGTCATGTCAGCCACACCAGAGCAGGATCTTTGCCCCTCCAATGTCTACACTGGATGTCTCCTTTCTAGCTGCTGTGTTCTTTTCTGTGCACTGTTTACTTCAGCAGCTGAGGAACAGCCATTCTTCCTGGCCATCCATTCTCTCCTGCCAGATGGATGTAGCACAATCAGAACAATTGATGATCATGCGGGATAAATCAGGCCAGCTACTGAGGACTGCCAGTCAAGGGGCAGGTGCAGCCTTCTCCAGGCTATATGTCAATGGTTGAGCAGCCCGGACATTCCTTCATTCATCTGCTCCAGGTTATGTGTCAATGGCAACACCAAGTCTCTAAGGGCAAGGAACTGAATGAGTTGTAGCTCCTGTCTTTGGGATGTTCACAGCCTAGGGAAGTAGAATGAGGAAGGGGGTAACATTGGCAATGTAACTAGCACATGTAGGCACCAAGTGATCAGAATCAAAGAAGAAGGAACAACTGATTTACTCTGGTGGCAGAGCGTGGGCAGAAGAAGCTTTCTAGGGGAAGTCATCAGCTGGGACAGGGGACTGATGACTGTGTTATTTAGTAGGGAAGTAAGAAGGACAGAGGTCAAGGAAACAGTCAGAACATAGACAAGCAGGTTGCAGAGGGGAGAGTGATAAAATACAGATCTGGCCAAAGAGACTGCATCCCTTGACTTCCTACAAATTAAAAGCAAGGGGCCTCTGCAAAACCCAGAAGTCGTAGAAATAAAGGTCAGAATTCTGTAGATTTTGCTTGTTGTGACACGCCACACTGGGCTGAGGTCTCCACACTAGGCTCACTTCCTCTGAGATGGCAGGAAGGACAAGCTATATTCTTCTTATTGTATGTGTGTATGGGTATTATGTCTGCATGAATGTCTGTGTGCCTGGTGTGCAGGAAGGCCAGAAGGGGGCATTGTATTCCCTGGAACTAGCCTTACAGACAGCTGAGAACTGCCATGTTGGTGCTGGGAATCAAACCCAGATCTTCTGTAAGAGCAGCAAGTACCCTTAACCACTGAGCCATCTCTCCAGCACCTGAGCCTGTCATTGTAGGTTCTCCTGGCCTTAATAGAGACCAGAAATTTGATTGGGGAGTGGGAAACAAGGCAGAACAAGTAGTTAGACTCAGACATGCTTCACTTTAGAATTTAACATGACCACTTAGAGGCTTGTAGATCTGGGCATGTTTCTCACTTCCCATGAAGCTCAAACCCCTCCTCTGGGTGATAGTGATGATACAGGTCACCTCTTAGCATAGTCTGAGGCTGGGATGAGTCTGTGTGTGAGGAGAGCTCCCATGGCAGCTGGAGGGTGTCTTTGTCACTTTTGGATGCACTAACAAAAAATACTATAGACTGAGCTGCTTAAATAGTGGCATTTACTTCCCACTGTCCTGGAGGCTGGAGGTCTGAGATCAGATGGCGGCATCCTCTGTGTCTGATGAGGGGTCTTCTCCTGGTTTACAGTGAGCATCTCCTTACAGTGGATCAGAGAATCCTTTGGGACTACTCCAATAAGGTCACCAATCTCATTCATGAGGGTGCAATCCTCATGACCTAACTGTCTGCCAGGGGCCTCACGTGCTAGTACCATCACCTCAGGGAAGGGGTGTTAGAATTTCCATAGATGGGACTGGAGCAATGGCTTAGTGGTTAAGAGCATTGGCTACTCATTCACAGGACTCCGGTACTCATTCACAGGACCCCAGTTCAGTCACCAGCACCCATATATCAGGTCACAAGTGTCTGTAACTCCAGTGCTAGGGGACCCAACACCCTTTCCTCATCCCCGAGAGCACTGGACACAGGTAGGTGGCACACAGGAGCACATCCAGGCAAACTGCCCATCACATAAAATATTTTTAAGTTTTTTAAAAAAAATCCTGAATTTGCATATTTCACGCACATTTGGAATGGAGACACAAACATCTTGACCATTGCGCCATCTGTGTGGTCATGGACACGGTGCTGAGTTCCTCTGCTCCTCAATACCCTTGTTTCTAAAACCAGTGTAAGCATCTGCCTTCTGGTAGTGTCGAGAAGTCTCCTGAAGATATATGGGAAGTGCTGATCCAGAAGTCCCTGGTCCATCCTTCTTAGGAGCTGACCCTCTGTGCCAGGCGGGATTCATGTCGCTTTTTCCTCTGGTCTGTAAAGAATGGCGCCAAGGCATGGAGGAGGAACAACGAGCCAACAGCGCTGAGCTGGGCAGTAGCTGTCCTGGGATAGGTTCCCAGAGCCAGGATAAGAAGCCATTCGTTAAGCAGTGCTCTAAGGCAGACTGGGAGGTCTGGAAAGGAGGATGGGGAGAGAGAGGAAGCCAAGCAGGGTACAGTCGCTAGCCACAGTTCTGCAGAAGGCAACTGTTGCATTCTGATCCCACAGGACAGTTGCTATGGTTGGTCTAGCATTGCTCCCGTCTGAGGCAAAGGTGTTTGGTCTTCCGGAGTTCTGCTCCCTCTGGGATGGCTGATCAGTGTGAACTCCAAGGCACTTCCGGGTCTTTGCTCCTCTGGGTAGAATGGCTCCGTAAACCCTCTAGGGAAGAGTCCCCGCTGTTGCTGTGGGAAGCAGAACACGGGGTGACCCAGTGCTGGGATGGGATGGTTGTGAGGGGGACTCCAGGGATTCTGTAGGGGTGCTAATGTGGTCCTAATGATGAGGGAGAAGGACCCATTCTTACCACTTCAGGATGAGGTTCACTACCACATCCAGCTCCTTCATCCCTCAAGTGGCCTAACCGGGGGAGAGAGGCAGGCGCCACACTGGCACGGTCCTCATGCATTTGCTCCTGTGCGGCCAACAGATGTGACTTTCCCTTTTGGTGGCAATATTGAAACAAGGGAGAACTCTCTCCACTCACAACAAAAGGCAGCCCCCTCCTCAGCCTGCTCCTTGTCTTTGGAAATTTGTGGCAACTGTTTCCATTTAAGCATATGACAATTAAATCGTTGAGGGTTCCAATGCCGAATTAATTACCCAGTAGAAAAGGGATCAATTGTGTAAATATATCATTTATGTAATGAGTTCTGGCTGTGATTTAGATGTCCAGATTGGTTTTTCCTCCAGCTTCTGTCCTGAAAACAAGTCTAGCCTTTGAGCCAGGGCCAAACAAACAGCCTCTATTAGGTCTGAATCCAGGGCATTAAGTGGCCCAAATAGACAGGGGGGGGGGGGCAGGTGATACAGGGGGTTGAGATTGTGGGAAAATTGGAGCAATTTGCCAAAATGAGCCAAGTTCTTCCTATTATTCTCCCTGTCTGTGCAGAAAATTACTCTTCAGAAACAGGGAGTGGAAGTTAAGCATCCCCTTAAATGACACTTCAGATCAGCCCATTTCACACACACGCCCCACCAGACACCTGAGTCCAGTTGTGACGGCCCCTCCTGAAAAAAGAAAAAAAAAAGGACGAACGAACGAAAGAAGAGAGAGAGAAAGAAAGAAAGAAAGAAAGAAAGGAAGGAAGGAAGGAAGGAAGGAAGGAAGGAAGGAAGGAAGAGAGTCTCCAGCAGGTCCAGGAGGCAGCAGAAAACCTCAAACATTTCACACTCCTGGGATAGCTGGAGTTACCTGTCGAGCATGCCGCCTGCCTGCCCAGCTCAGGGAGCCGGACTGTAGGCTCACTTGCTTGTGGCAGCAGCCAGAGTGGAGAAGGGGGAAGGCATCCTCAGCCTTCAGAGTCTATACATCCTGTAGCCAGACCTCCAGAGGTTTCTTCTCTGAGCTACAGCCTGAAGACCACCCCCACCCCAACTTCCTCTAGATCTGCCTTCTTCGTCTCCTCTATCAGGAATGGAGTCCCCATTCCTAGCTTACAGTGGAAAGAAAGCTGACGAGAATCACCACTCTGGTTGGGATAAGGTTGGGGCAGTCATGCAAGGCTTTTTGCCTTGAGACTCCTGATCTTAATTTTGCTGCTGTTGTTTGTCGCTTCATTTTGTTTGGTTTTTGAGGCAGGGTTTCTCCGTGTAGCCCTGCCTGTCCTGAAACTTGCTTTGTAGACCAGGCTGGCCGCGAACTCAGGGATCCTCCTTCCTCTGCCTCTCGGGTGCTGGGATCAAGGGTGTGCACCACCATCACCTGGCTCCTGATCTTCAGTTTCAACACAACTAATTTATGATTCCATTCTGTGCCAGCTCAGCTCCTTATACAGGGAGTGCTTCCAAGACACCGAGCCCAGGGGAAAGGGACATAGTCTGTTTTAGAGGTCGAAAGTGGGGACATAAATGGTCCACGAAGCCTTGGCCCTGGGGAAAATGAAATCAGAGGGGATAATTATACATCAAATGCCACATATTTGTCAGGAATTCATTGCTTAATTGATGTTTTATTGCTCCTACTGACACGTGATCGAAATGAAATTGCATCTACAAGGGAGGAAGTAGAATTGATTTCTGCTTGTATCTTAATGGGGGGAATAAAGTGTCAATTAAACAATGAAGATGACATATATTTGATGTATGATCCGAAGACGTAATATTATTCACTAAAATATTATTTTACAATTTACAGTAATGAGCACCTGGCAGTAAAGGAGCGAGGCATGGTTCACACACTTCCCACGACTTAAAACACACACACACACACACACACACACACACACACGTGCGACAAAATATGTCAATTATTAGATAATGCAAGGAGAGTTTGCCTGTGATCACACAGCATAAGAATTCAGGTAGTGAGCATCTGTCAAGATACCCAGGGGAGGAACAGAAAGGGAACGGGGGAATGGGAAGTAGCAGGCTGGGGGAAAAGCTCATGTTTTCCCTGAGCCTTCAAATGAGATGGAAAAGAAATTCTGGAGACCACCGTCATGAGGCTGACTGACCCACGCTGCACGCTGGGCTGGCATTTTGGCCAAAGGTCTTTTCTATGCCAACCAAGAAACAGAGGCCCAGAGGCCTCCCTTAAGACCACACAGCAATTATACAGTCAAGTCAAGATTTGAACCAAGGTCAGCCCAACTAGAAGGGGCCTCTTTGGAGGGAACCAGAAGATAGTTCTTCGTCAAACCAGGGAAAACTGATGTAGCACAATAAAGAAAGGGTTTCCACAGGCAGAGTCTGAGGCGAGATGAGGCCGTAGCACATAGCAGCAAAGGCCACAAGGTGTAGTGGAGAGTCAGGAAATGAAAGCCAGAGAGAACACCGGAGGAGGCGGGCTGCACAGATAGCAGAGCTGCGTGCAGGGTGCATTGATGGTCTCTAACTCCGAAGTTAATTTATAAAGGAGATGTGGTCAGTTAAGCTTGTAGCTAACTTGTAGATTCTTTGTGTCGAGTGTCTTTACAGCAAGGCCTGATATTTTGCCTTTGTTTTTTAATTGTGAAACTGGAAGAATTGTGGTTATTTTAAAATTAAATTATGGATATTATTATTTGGGGGAGGTGAGGAGTTGTGTTCCCAAGCTATGGGGCACCTGTGGAAGTCAAAGGACAACTTCATGGGGTGTCCTTCTACCTTGCGGATCCAGGATTTGAACTCGTCTCCTTGGGCTTGAGAGCAAGCGCCTTTATTCACTGAGCTACCTTGCCAATCCTGGGTTTTGTTTTTGTTTGTTTGTTTGTTTGTTTTTAGTGGCGGGGATTGAACCCAGGGCCTTAGCTGTGCTGCAGCCTCAGCCCTCAAAAGGGTGTTTTTGTTGTTGTTTGTTTTTTTGGGTTTTTAAAAAATCGAATACTATGTCCTGAGCCTGAGGACTGTAACTCAGTTGGCAGAGTGCTTACCTTGGATGAATGAGGCTCTGGATTCAAACCCTACCCCAGTAGTAGCTTCCATATGCACAAAATCTAAACACACTCCTACAAAATCCTCGCATGCTCTGTACATGACTGAAATACGCTTATGAATGCAGAACAATTCCTTGGTACAAAGAATAAAGGCTTAATATGCTCAAAGTATAAAATACAGACACAAATTACTACAGAAAAATTTGACAGGTAAGAAAACCCAGGCCAAAAATGAAATTCGCTGTTGGAGTGTAGCTCAGAGGCCGGCTGCTTGCCTAGCGTGCACTCTGCCCTAGAGTGGACCCTTAGATTCTGCACCAACGTGTTGTGCAGTGTGCATAGTATTGTCTTTTAAAGTACCACGTGACTATGTGTGGGTGTGTGGTGAAGAATTTCTGTTGGGGAGAAAAAAAATCTTTGACAAATCTGATAAAACTTTCAAAAAAAAATTTAAAGTGATGGTAAAATGAGTAGTTTTATTTCTGTCTTTATACTTTTATGCAATTTTCAAATTCTCTACCATCCACAAATAGTTTTGTAACCAAGAAAAAAAAAGTCATGTCTGAAAATACTAGAGTACACTTGAAATAAAATATTCACAAGGAAGATGTCAAGGCTAACGTAGTAATGGTATTCGTAATGAATCACAAAACGAGAACAAAAGAACTCGGGGGTTTCTATTAAGCGTCGATTTGCTTTGAAATCTAACAACGAAATGACCAAACTTTATTTGAACAAATAATACCAGATTGGAAAGTCGCTTGATGAAGCTGGTGGTTAAGAATAAATTAAATGTGTACCCTGAGGGGTACAACCAAATCACAGGCGCACCCCCCCCCCCCCCCCCCCCCCCCCCCCCCCGCGCGTGCGCCGCCGCTCTCCGTCTATAGCGAAATAGCCGGCATTTCATGGGTACACTTTTACCATTATTTTGGCAGTAGGGTCATTCTAGCTAAATCAACAGTTGGCTTTAGAATTTGCTTCCTTTGAAAGTAAAGACTTGATCTCTTTTTCAGTGTGGTAATAGGAACGGAAGCAATGGGTTTTGGCAGTGGGTGAGTGAGTTTTATTTCATTGTACAGGACACGAGGATGAGAGAAGGCAATCAGCAGGGTCTGGTACCTGCCCCATTCCTCCCAACCCCCAGTGGGCTGATCTGGAGCCGAGCTAAGAAGAGAGGCTGAGGCTATAATGTCAAGGAACTGTTTTCACCCGGAATGTGAGAGGCCCTGGGCCCAGGCAGCGGGGCAGGGGCGCTCAGGATGGGTAATGTGGAGATCAGGACTGTGACTCTACACAGAGGGACCCCTGGCCTAGAGTCTAGCATACTTATGGTGGGCCCCAAGGCAAGGGGCAAGGATTGTCCATTAATAGTATTCCTTCATTTGACAGGATTCCAGAGAACAGGGCTGGAGGAGTCAAAGGTGTTTAAACAATAGTGCGCACAAAGGACTGTGGGCAAACTTTCTGGGCAGAGCCTGGCAGGTGTGGAAGGCCCAACCAAACATTGCTGACCCATTGGCCTTTCATCCTTGACCTTTGCCTTCTCTGTCAAAATGAATCTGATTGGTCAAGCCAGGTCATGAAGCATGGGAAGCTGGGAGATTTGCCCTCCTCAGCATTAGAGCGGGAGTCTGCCGATTAGTGTTAAGTTCTCAGTATGACTGACGTTAGAATTACCAAGGAAATGGGACTCAAGGCATGTCTGTGGGGGGTACCATCTTGATGACATTAATTGAGATGAAAAGACTATCCACCTAGGCAGGGGATCCCCAACTGCGTCAAAGTGGAGGAAGTGAGCGGAGTGTTAGACTGCATCCCTCCCTTGCTCACCATTCCTTTCCTGGAAGGTGCAATGTCTCTGCCAGGTCCCCTGAAGTGAAGCTGTGAGCTAAAAAGAAACCCTTCTCCCCTAAGCTGATTTTTCTTGGTATTGTATCACAGCCACCAAAGAGACCAAGATGTACTCATGATAGGACTTCTCTGTATCCGGCCGGTGTTCCCCTCTGAAAATACAGTGAGTTTCCACAGCAAAGAGAGCTCAAAGTACACATATGATCTCTGATAGAATGCTTATCATTATTTGGATAATTGTTGCCCACGAGACCTAGACTTGGCATATTGGATGAGTCTCCAGGGACCCTGATTCTCCTGAGACACAGGCAGATTTTGTTCATAGACAATGGGGTGGGGTAACTATTTCATGACTTCTCAAAGTGACAAATTATGCACAGAAAAACACTTCATTCAGGAAGGAGAAACAATCGTATCTAACCAACAAAGATCTGATCGGTAACCAATCCCGATACAGGAGTACTTTCCTTCATAGCTAATGTGTGGGTGTTTGTATTTTCAGACCAATCGGGATGGAGACTCCTTTGGAACAGGGGCCCCACACCCTTACCCCGCTTATAAATAGACCCCAATTTTAAGAGTACATGTTGCTATGTGGACTAAAGGAAGAGGTATCCAGCTTTTCAGGGCTGTAGTGGCCATGCTGTTGGATTTTAATCATCCCTACGTAGAAACTGGGATGCTGCCTAAGATCTCGGCTCTCTGTGGCCAACGTCAGTCCCACGGAGAAGACTCAGGATCATCGCCTCTGTTTAATGCACGAGGGAGCCGAGACTCGGGGGGGCAGGTGCAGCAGATTTGAATGTCACCCAGAGAAGTGGAAAGATTGTTGGACTGATGAGGTCAGGTCCCCTTTCTCTGAGAACCATGCTTATTCCCATACACCGTTGCCAGTTTGCCTTAAAAAAAAATCAATGTGACCATAGTAGAACTTGAACACCGCAAAATAGCCGTTTTTAGCATAAAATGCAGCGAGTTTTGTCAAATGCATGCACCCTTCAAGCACCCCGAATCAAGACGGAGAGCATTTCTGTTCCCCTCATCCCTCAGCCTCAGGCAAACACTGACCTGCTTTCTGTTATAATAGATTAGCTTTGCCTCTTCTAGAGTTTCACATAAATGGACTCATTCGATGTCTCCTTTTCAGTGTCTGGCTTCCCTTGCACGGCATAATGTCTTTGGAACAGCTCCAAGCTGCCGCTGCCATTCATCTTATCCTTTTGTACTGCTGACTAGCATACCATCGAAAGACGCCCCACTATGTGTTCACTAGGACACCACTGTAAAGATGTCCCACTATGTGTCTGTCTAGTCATCCGTTGAGACTTACCTGGTTTGACCCCCAGTTTATGAGCATTTGTGTGTCTTTGTGTACTCACATATTTAATTTTTTTATTGAGCAAATACATAGGAGCAAAATTACCGAGCCACAACATAGGGTTCTACTTAAACTCATATGAATCAGAAAGGTTTCTGATAGGCTCATGTTTTGGACACTTAGTCCCCAGTCAATGGTGTTATTTTGGGAGGTGCTGGAGACTTAGGAAGGTTGGACCTAGCTAAAGGAAGAGTGGGGTGTTGAGACAAGTTTGGGGGCTCCGTTTCTCCTACTCTTTTTCTGCCTGCCAGTTTGCTTCATGGCCTGCTGCGCTTCACCACGCTGCTGCTATGCCATGATGGATAGAGTCCTCTGAAACTGTGGGCTAAGATAAGTCCTTGCAGATTGTTCTGTTCATGTTTCATCACAGCCACATAAAGTAACTGGTGGCCATCAGACAGCATTTACAAGTACTTCATAGTTTTTTGTCCTTTTTAAAACCACAAATTTTCAAAATCTAGTTTAAAATTTATAGGTATATGTACATGCATATTTTTTTAAAAGTGAGGTGTAGCCTAGGCTCCCCAGGCTGCCTGCTGGCTTTGCAGTCTTTATTAAACCTCTAACGTGCATGTGTTTGAACAGGAGGCTAACCCTCAGTCCGATTCAGCTCCTTCAACTGTAACAAGGGCAATGCAGTGCTGGGGGAATGATCTTAATTCAGAAGTTCAAAACCTGAAACTTGTTGAGTGATCAAATGATGGAAATTCCATACCTGACCCCATGTGATGGGGCACAGTCAAAATGCAGGTGCACTAAGAATGGATACATCTACACGATTGTATACAAATTACCTTCAGGTTATATATATGTGTGTGTGTGTGTGTGTGTGTGTGTGTGTGTCCTTGTGTATGCATATAAAGAGTACATGAAGCATAGCATAAATGAATTTTGGTTTCAGACTTTCATCCCAACCCTGGGATGTCTTGTTATGTTTATGCCAATAATCTAAAGTTTAAAAAAATGTTTCTGAACTCTTGAACACTTCTGATCCCACCCATTTTGGATAAGGGACACTCGACCTGTCATTGTTAGGATTAAGTAGGATATGATTTTCAGAGCTCCTTGGCATGGCACATCGTAGTTGCTTGTTATCTTGATGTTAGCTTTAGGATCAGGGGATTTGACTAGAGAATAAGGCGTCTTTTGTGCCCTAGGGTGGAAGGAATATCTATCATCACGGTTTATAAGCTGCAGCAATGAGAGCTTTCCAAAGGATTTGCTTCAACAGTTCATATTCAAATTGTTGACGCTTCTTGGAGTCATCACGGTCTAGATGGCTTCGCGTAACTCAGCAGGTGGGAAGACAGCTGACAATATTAATTGTTTCATAAACAGTGTCAGGATGGGATTCCCCCACCACCCCTACCCCTGGCTGAAACCAAGTTACTGAAAAACCAATACCATGCCAGGTGTTTATACTTGTCTTGGCACATAAACCGGGTCTTTTACAGACAGGGATGGGTGATAAAAGGCAAGCATCACTGAAGCCACACGTCTGATTCTCCATCAAAGAAAAACAGCTATAACCATGCCAATTCCACTGAAATTATATCAGAATTAATTGTAAATCTCAGGCGTCACTGACAGCACCGTAAATAGAAACGGCTGCAGACAGAACGGAGCAAAACCCTTTTTCCAGGTGGGTTCAAACTAAACTCTGAGTGTGTGTCCTGCTTTCTGACTTCCAGTATTAGCAAGCTAGTTAATGAAACACATTTGAAATTGATAAAGGTACACTTTAGTAACTGTCACCAATACTAAGGGTGGATTTGATGACCCGGTAGAATTAAAAACATTTTTCAGATTATTTTGTTTTGTGCGTGCATTAATCACTCTTCTATTGCTGTGCTAAAAACACCATGACCAATGTAACTTTCAGGACTTCATTTAGGCTGCCCGTTCCAGAGGGTTAGAGCGCACGATGTTGGAGAAGAGGTGGCAGGCGGCAGGCATGGCAGATGGAACAGAAGCTGGGGCTTCGTCTCTTGAACCAGAAGCACAAGGCGGGGAAGGGAAATATAGAAATGTTGTGAATTTTTAAGCTCTCAAAGCCTGCTTCCAGTGATACACTTCCTCCAACAAGGCCCCACCTCTTAAGTCTCCCCTAACAGCACCCTCATTTGGGGACCAAGCATTCAAATGCCCGAGACTACGGGAGGTGTTTCTCATTCAAAACCATCATTGTGTGTGAGTGTTTTACTTGCTTGTATGTATGAGCATCATTTAAATGTCTGGTGTCCGGGGAGGTCAGAAGAGGGCTATCTTCCCTACAACTGGAGTTACGAGCAGTTCTGAGCATCCACACAGGCCCTAGGAACTGAACCGGAGTATCCTGCAAAAGTAGCCAGCGCTCTGAACCACCGAGCCCTCTCTCCAGCCCCACTGCTAGAATCTTTGTAAAGCTGGCTCTTGCTGTGTTTAGCTGACCATACAGAGGCCTACCTAGCCCTCTGACTGACATATAGACCATCTCTTTCCATCAAAAAAGATATGTATGTTCATGTCCAAACAGAGTACATTCCCCACAAGATGGGGGAAGGGTTGTAAAGCTTCCCAAGCAGGTGCTCTGTGAGAAGGAGGCTCTGTGGCTGGGGCTCAAGGTTGAGAGGGACCACAGGGTTAAGTTGTCTTCTTCATACCACTTTATCCTATGGGTGGCAGGCTTTTTCTTGTAGGGCCATCAAGCAGCTCCCAAACCGTAACACACAGACTTATTAGTTATGAACGCTCAGCCTGCCTAGCTCTTTTAACTTAAATTAACCTGTTTCTCTTTATCTACATTTGACCTGGGGGCCTTTTACCTTCTTTCTTTCTGTATATCTTACTTTCCTGCTGTCTCTGTGTCTGGCTGGCAGTGGCTGCCTGGTTTCTAGCCTGGGGCGTCTCCTTTGTTCTCTCTCTTCTTCTTCCTCTCATTTCTCCTTTCCTGAATCTAGATTCCTCCTCCTGTTTATTCTCTCTAGCATGCAGCCCTTCCTATCCCTTTCCTGCCTAGCTATTGGCTGTTTAGCTCTTTATTAGACCAATCAGGTGTCTTAGGCAGGCAAGGTGAAACAGATGCAAGACATCTTTACATAATTAAACAAGTGTAGAAGGAGGAGCGGTGGGCCGCTTCCTGCCGCCCGGCTCCCAGCCACCGGCTAGCTTTACCTGAAATAATTACAGGAAAACTGTATTCTTTTAAACACTGCCTGGCCCATTAGTTTCAGCCTCTTATTGGCTAACTCTCGCATCTTGATTAACCCATTTCTAATAATGTGTGTAGCACCACGAGATGGTGGCTTACCAGGAAGGTTCTAGCCTATGTCCATCTTGGGTCGGAGCTTCATTGTGTCTGCCTCACTTCCCTTCTTCCCATCATTCTGTTCTGTCTACTCCACCCACCTATGTTCCGACCTATCAGGCCAAGCTGTTTTCTTTATTAATTAACCAATGAAACAACAGATAGATAGAAGACCCACCTACATCAATCAAAAGTAACACACCTTTACACAGTTAAAGTAATATTTCACAGCTTAAACAAATGTAACACATCTTTACCCAGTTAAAATAATATTCCACAACACCTACGTGCCAGCAAACTTTCCAACTTTCCTTCTAGCAGAAACCTAAGCTGGGCTGACAAGAAGGTGACATGCCTCGTGACTGACAAGTATATGTGTTAAGGACATTCTGCCTGGGGATTAATCAAAGAACTTACCAGAGTAGCTTTTACATTATGCAATATTCACTTCTAAGGCTGCCATGCCCTGAGGAGCTCGCTGACTTACAAGCTAAACGCAAATCCAGGACTTGACTGGAGCCTCCTCAATGACTACAGAGACTGATACCCCCCATCTTCTCCAGGAGCAAATAGGGGAGTCTTCTCTGATCTTGCATGGCTATGTTCTTCAAAAAGTGCAATTTGACCAAAGGCCACAAGGATGCCCAGTGTCTGGGCTGCCACCAGTGGCCATGTAGGTGTCCAAGAGCCATGCCACCACCGGAGCCACGTTGATCTAGGTGGTCTGTGCTGCTATCCGGGACCATGCTGTCACCCAGACCTGAGCTGCTGCCAAGGGCCATGTCTGGGTCCATGGCCCTCCAGCAGCCAGGGTCTGAGCCAACATCTCTGATTCCTGTTGCCATCAAGGGCCATGTGGTTGCCTAGGGTCAGATCAGCTATCTGGGACCATGTTGGTGCCCAAGAACCATGCTGTATCTGGGGCCATACAGACCTAAGTTGCATGTGCTGCTATCTGGAGCCATAGTGATATTCAAGCCAGGGCTGCAGCTGGGGGCCAGGTCTGGGTCTGTAGATCTATTGCAGCCAGGGTCTGTGCTGATGTCCATGGTCCCTGTCCTTGGCCCCATGCTGATTCCTGGGGTCTGGGTTGCCACCTGGGATCATGTTGGTGTCTGAGGGCCACACTGCCACTGGGGCCATGCCAATCTGGGTGGCCTGCATCACCACCTCCTGGGGTCAAGGGGAGCAGCACGAGCAGCCTAGACTGATCCTCTCAACTACCACCAAGGCCTACAACCAGTTCTGGGGTTGGCCCACCCTGACATCTACCCCATCCAGGACCTGCTGGAGCTTGTGAAGGGACTGGGCCCATGGGATGATAACCGGAGTAGCTACGGGATAGATAAGAGGAGTTTTGGTGAAGATCTAGTGTTGAGGATGTACCAGAAACCAGAGGCCTTGAGCCAGACCAGTGACTCATTGCAATGAACATTTTCAAGTAAAGCTGATTGGATCAAAGGTTATACTGTGTGGCACACTGCAGCACAATTAATAAAAACCCAGAGGCAGATATTCGGGTTCAACCTGAAGACCAGAAAAAGCAAAGCAGCCAACCACTGGCTTTTACCTCGACTTCAGTCTGAAAACAACGTTCCTGCCTCCAGGAATCTCAGACTGAGACTGAGCCTGAGAGCTGTCTCCTCCTATTTTATATTCCTCTCTAGTTCTAGGATTAAGGGTGTGCACCACTACTGCCTGGTTTCTATGGCAAACTAATGTGGCTACTGCGATTAAAGGTGTGTGTCACCACTGCCTGATCTGTAAGGCTGGCCAGTGGGGCTGTTTTACTCTCTGATCTTTAGGCAAGCTTTATTTATTAAAATACAAATGAAGGGCTGGAGAGATGGCTCAGAGGTTAAGAGCACTGCCTGCTCTTCCAAAGGTCCTGAGTTCAATACCCAGCAACCACATGGTGGCTCACAATCACCCATAATGAGGTCTGGTGCCCTCTTCTGGCCTGCAGGCATACAGACAGAATATTGTATACATAATAAATAAATATTAAAAAAATAAAATACAAATGAAATACCACTACAGCACACCAAAGTTCCCAATGCTACCAGGACAAATGAAAATATATCGGAGAGGCAGGAAAGATGAAGGAGGGTTTTGTTTCTGTTCTTTTGTTTTTTCTCTCTTTGTGTTTGTTTCCTTGTTTTGGTTTGAGTTTTTAAAAAAATTTTCACTTGGAGGGGCTACTGCAGCGGGGAGAGGAGGGTATGGGGTGAAATTCCCAAAGACTCAATAAGGAAATTATGTTAAATAGAAAAGAGTGCACTTTGGAGCTGGAGGCTCACAGATGATCTCAAGGAGACTGTTTTTATCACAAATATACCCACAGAAGCACAGCCCATAAAGCAAATGAGAGCTGCCCCAGGGGAACAAGGGGTGGCAGTGAGGTTTCAAATAAGCTCAGCATCTTACTCATGAGAAACCTCCTTATGAGCTCCTATTCCCAACAGCGTGTGCAGAATTCAGTGTACGCTTTCTGGCTGGAATCAAGAAAACCTGCTGGCCTGCCACCCCATGGGAATGGGCAGCTTTCCCTTTTTATTTTGTTTTATCGAGACAGGATCTTAATACTTAGACCAGGCTGACCTTGAACTCACAGAGATCTGCCTGCCTCTGCTTTCTGAGTGCTGGGATTAAAGGTGTGCACCACCATTCTCAGCCCTTTAATTCTTTTATTCAAAAAGTAATAATTATACCCTGTGTGTGTGCGCGCACACACACGCGAGCGTGGTATATGTGGGGGACATGTGCCAAGGCATGCATGTGGTAATCAGAGAATATCTCTTTCAGGAGCCAGTTCTATCATTCTACCATGTGGGTCTTGGGGCTCAAACTCAGGCTTGCTGGCTGGTGCATTTACCCACCAAGCCATCCACTAGTCTTGCTTATCCAGTTGCTGAACTTCTGATCTACATGTCAGGTACCCAGCCTGGGGCTTCATGCACACAAGGCAAACTCTCTATCAACTGAGCTGCATCCCCAGCCCTGTTTTTCACAGTCCTTGTACACCTAGGGCCATAGTGAGTGCTCTGTAAACAGCGGCCCCCTTGAACTTCTTGAGTCTGTCTCCTGTTCTATTTTAATAAGCTCAATGTCTGTCTGTGTGACGGCATCTTTGACTTTTCCCCTTTAACTGTCTGACTTTATAAGATGCTAGGAAGCACTGAAAAATTAAAATGTGTCTGACATCATGGTATAGACCTGAAACCCAAACACTCAGTAATCTGAGACAGAAAGACAGAGCTCCAGGGGTAGCCTGGACTACATGTGGGCTACAGAGAGATCTCTCATCTCAACCAAACAAGACACAAACATGGAACTGGGTATAGAACTCGGTAGTAAAGCATGTACCCTAGATTTAATTCTTAGTAACAAAGTTCTTTCTTGATTAAATAAACAAAATGAAGTTGTCTCAACATTCATGTCAGAGACACATTAGAGTAGGAGTTTGTTGTAAGGAGGCCACTTGTATGTTTCCCTGCTGCCCGGCAGCTCAGACCAGAAATAACCACACAGAAACTATATTAATTAAATCACTGCTTGGCCCATTAGCTATAACTTCTTTTTGGCTAACTCTTATATCTTAATTTAACCCATTTCTAGTAATCTGTGTATCACCAAGAGGCTGTGGCCTACCCGGTAAAGTTATGGCGTCTGTCTCCTGCAGAGCTACATGGCTTCTCCCTGACTCCTCCTCCTTTCTCCCAGCATTCAGTTTAGTTTTAGTCGCCTACCTAAGTTCTTCCCTATCAACAGGCCAAGGCAGTTTCTTTATTAACCAGCTGTATTCACAGCATACAGAAGGGAATCCCACATTAGTAGTTAGTTTGGGGAGAACAAGGGGGCAAGTGGATTAGTTACTTTTAGTTGCTAGGACCAAAATACCTGAGGCAAGGGTTCTTTTTTGCTCATGGTTTCAGAATGCTCAGTCCATGGTTGCCTGGCCTCATGAGCTAGGGCAGAAGAGCAGGGCAGTGAGTCTTCATTGTGAACAGAAAGCACAGAAAGAGGGAAAGAGGGAGGGAGGGAGGGAGGGAAAGAGGAAGAGAGACACAGAGAGAGAGACTCTGAAGACCTTCAAAGCCATGTACCCAGGGACCTACTTCCTCCAACTATGCCCTACTTCTTAACATTTCCAGAACCTTCTGAAATCTCACCATCACCTGGAGACCAGTCATCTAACACATATATATGTCTTTGAGGCAATGGGTAGGCACACCTTTTATACTTGGACTGTAAGGACAAATGACTCTGTTTCCTGAGTTTTATAGAAAGAAACCAGACAGGAGGGTGACGGTCAACCAAGCCCCCTGGGTGGGTACCATTTGCCTGCCTCGTGGCTAGGCCTCTGTAGGCCTCTGCAGGCCTCAGCAACTGCTCTGGAAACAGGCTTGCTGAATGAAGTATCTCTGGGGTCATTAGCCAGGAAGGGATTCATTCTGGAGGAAATCAGGCCTAGAGCCCACTTGGCTGTGGCACGCCTGCTGAGACTTCTTTTCCACTAACTTACATTTTAATTAAGAAAGTCACCCTTCGGTGAAAATTGCAGAATTCTTGTACTTAAGAATCAATAAAATGTGCACAGTCTAAAATGAGATTAATAATGGCCAAACTGTCTATTTTGGGAGTAATTATTTATTCATCAAAGAAAACCAGCTGCTTAAAACTGTAGTCCATCATGACCGAACAAGACATTTCCACTTCAGTCCTGTTGTTAAAATTCCCTTCTATTGCTCCGTCTGCTGTTAAATATAAAAAGCAGGAAGGTTCATTCTCTACCTGCATACATTTTAAATAAGAATTTCAACATTATCTTGTCCATTTAAAATAATTGTATGAAAATGTGAAGAAATATGATCTTGTAAAAGCTGCAGTCTGACGCACCCAGGGAGTGAGGGAGAAAGAGCAGAGATGTGGTATTTAAAATTCATGGAGCCTTGGCAAGATTGATGGAGAGAGGTCCCTTTCTGGGACACTCATGAAGCCTGGGGCAAGAGGCAGAGGCTGGGAGGCCAGGCCCAGCCAAGGGTCCAAGGTCCAGCAAGTGATCTGGGGAGGGCGCCCACTATGTCAACTCATCCAGAGACAGGAGAGAGGGTGGTGGTCCTTCAGGATACTGGCACCGGAAGGCTCCGGCTCCGGTCAACCCTGGGGAGCCAGTGCTTCTGTTTGGGGTCTGGGTTGGTCTCAGTCCTCAGGTCATGACTTAGACGCCGAGTAGAGGCTGGGGCTGTGGAGCAGAAAGGAGAGAGGCTAAGGAGAGGAAAGCAAGGCACAGGGCAGGGGTTAGTGGGGTGAGGGGGCGTATCCACCAGGACTTCAGCTGAAGTTTAAATAATTTACCACCCTAGGGCTGTTATCACCAGCTCCCAGTGGGCAAAGAAGGTACAAACTGAAAATGTGCCCCCCTTTAATATCTGTACCCCCAGCCCTGGTCTTGTCACGAAGGGTGCCTGGACTATTTCCCCCTTTCAATATCTGTGCCTCCCCACTGGCCCTGTGATGGTGGAGGTGGAGGCACCCGGATCAAGTGGGCACCTTTGTTCAGTTCTGTTGTTTTCTTTCCAGGTGACTTCATCATTATAGCTAAGTCAGAGGAATGATACCGGGTTAACCCAAGGGGCTGATGGGATTGAATTCTGTCCGGAGGTTCTAGAAAAGCATCTATTTCCTGGCCTATCTTAGCTCCCCAAAAAAGCCATGGATCTTGCCTCATGGTCCTTCCTCATCTTCAGAGCCAGTGTGAAGGCACAGGTACTTCCCACGTCTAATCATGAGTGCTTATCATAACCCTGTAGCAAGCTTTCTTGGAAGGCCAGCCCCCAAGTCATGACACAGACACTTACCAATTATGAATGCTTGGCCCTAGCTGATGCCTGTTTACAGCTAGCTTTCTTAAATTAACCCGTTTCTATTCATCTCTGTGCTGCTCCGAGGCTCGTTTTCTTCATCTATGAACTATTTATTCATGTACTATTCATCCCGCTTTCCTGCTTCCTCCATGGCTGGTTTTCTGGCCCACGGATGACTGGCCCCCTTTTCTCTTTGTCTGCCAGACCCTCCTATCCCTTCTCTGCCTAGCTATTGGCCATTCAGCTTTTTATTAGACCAATCATCTGTCTTAGGCAGGGAGGGTAAAACAGCAACACTTCTTTACATGGTTAAACAAATGCAGCATAAACAAATGCAACACATCTTTGCATAGTTAAACAATTACTCTGCAACACAAACAGATGTAACACATCCTTACTTAGTTAAATATTCTATCTCACAACATAACCCTGAGGACAATACTCTTACTTTCATACTCAAGACTTATTCATATCTGTAAAGTCTTTCTAAGGCAGTGGTTCTCAACCTTCCTAAGGCTGCAGCCCTTCAATACAGTCACACTGTAAAACTATTTTTTACACCAACCATAAAACTATTTTTTGCTACTTTATAACTGTAGTTTTGCTACTGTTATGAATCATAATGTAAATATTTGATATGTGACCCCCCCAAGGGGTCATGACCCACAGGTTGAGAACCTCTGTTATAAGGTGATGTAGTTGTCAGCTTTAGAGAGGAGGATGTTGGAAAATGTGGGTGGTTATTATGAGGCTTACACAGTGTTTGAGTAAAAACAAACAGTGGCCAAAGCCAACCTGAGGAAAGCAAGGATTTCTTTCATCTTGCAGGTTATAGTTCATTGTTGGGGGAAATCCAGGCAGGAACTGGAGCAGGATCTGAAGGAGAAACCATGCAAGAGCACAGCTTGCTCCCAGGCTTTCATTCAGCAACCTTCCTTATATAGCCCAAGCCCATCTGCCTAAGGATTGGTACTGCCCACAGTGGGCTGAGCCCTCCTGCATCAATTAGCAATCAAGAAGATAGCCTAGTCTAGTTTGGTGGAGGCCATTCCTCTACAGAAGCTTCCTCTTCCAAGGCATGTCAAGTTGACAACCAAGGGTAGTCATCACACTGACCACGGACAAGCCATTTTTGGCCTTGCTTTCTTTTTTCCTTCCTTTCCCTCCTCCTCTTTTTCTTCCCCCTCGTTTTTTCTCCCTTTCCTTCTCTGACCATTCCTCCTTTTGAAATGCAGGTCCAGGCTGGCCTTGCACTTGAGGTCGTCTTGCCTGACCCTTGCAAGTGCTAGGATCATAAATAAGCTCAGGTCACCACTCCCATTTAGTTTCTGGGCTTTGTTGTTGTTTGTTTAGTGTGTGTTCATGTGTTTGATGTTTTCCTTTACATTACACTTATTTATTATGTGTGGTTGTGGAGGTGTGTGTGAAGACCAGAGGCCGATTTGTGTGAGTTGGTCTTGTCCTTTCACCATGTGGGTCCTGCAGATTTAACTCAGGTCCTCAGGCTTGGTGGCAACCGCCTTTGCCCGCTGAGCCATCTAGCTAGTCCCCAGTTTCTGTTCTAAAGTAGAACAGAGTCACCTGGTGGTGATTTCAGAGGATCCGAGAAGCTAGAACAATACATGTGTTCTGCCATACACGCTCCTCCCGACAGACGGTATATTTGGCGGAGCTGAAGAAACTCGGGTACAAGTCTCTTCTGGTAGGGAGCAGGCATGGCTGAACTTTAAGGGTCCCGCCATTCTTTCTCCCCAGTCAGCATGTTTGCAGGAAGTCTGGTCCCTGTTTTGCTGAAAACTCTAGAGTGGAATAGACTGGATTTTGTGGAGTTACGTAAGCACCTGCAGTGGGGGCACATTCACGTATTTTTTTAGAGCTCAGAACAGAGCTCAAGAAGGAGCTGCTTCACACATGTGGATGGGAGAGTCAGAAGCCACAGCTCCTTGCCCCCGTGGAGCCAAGTGAGAGCATGGCCCCACCCCTGGAGAAGAGGACAGCAGCCTGGACTAGCTGCCCAAGCACTGACTCTGTTGGTTTATGGCTGGCCTTGAGTAGGTTGTTCATGGACATTACCTCTGCTTCCCTACTGGAAACATGGGAGAGGAGACTGATCCCATTGCTGGCCACTAAGTATCTTCAAGATTCTAAACATGGGTGAAAGGCAAGAGGACTTAGTTTTAATAAGCATCTAGATAATTTGGATGAAGATTAGGGCTTAGAACACTCCCACAATAGTCATCACCTATGGTCTGTCTTGAGGTCTGGGGACCTGGACCTAGACCCTGATAGCCTATGTACTGATCCCATATGCCAGCATGCCCCAGACCATCTGTCTCATTAGAGTCACTTCTAGAGGCAGATAAAATACAGACTCCTGAGTTCCATGTCCATCTATGGGTTAAGCCCACGACTATGTATTTGAATAACCCAGTGGTTCTGAGGTGCTATCAGATTTGAGCATCATAGCTCTGACCACGGTGTGGGCTCGTGAAAACAGGGCTTACCACTTTCCATCTGGGCCCTTCTGCCTCCTCCTATGACCACAGAGAGTCTTTGCTGTCTCATCTCCCAGGCCCCTTTCTCAGGACTGAATCAAACAGCGATGTTATAGCCTGGCTACAGCTGTGGTCTCTCCAAAGACTCCTATCAGGAAAGAGCTCTTCTTCCGGGAGAGCAGCCCTTGGAATGAGGAGCTTTCAGTGCGGGGAAGGAATGGGAAGACACAAGGACACGCAGGATGACTGCCTCCGTATGTAGGTGAGCTCCCACCTGTCTCCAACACGCCCGCGGCTGCCTGAGCATCCCTCATGCCCTCCCCATCTCCCCTTTAAACTCTGTCATTTGTACAGCCTATTAACCTTTAACTTTATGACTACCCAAAGATGAAATACTGGCAGCATTTAAGCCTGAGAATACTCCAGACCTACCCTCTTAGTTTGCAGCAGGGTGAAGCACTTTCTTTTAAATCAGTCATTTTTAATATCAGTCACCAGGAAGCTACCCACAGAGAGTATTTTAGGCTCCATGCAGTGAGCTGATTCATGACAAATGTCAGTGCTGGATTCTGCCTCCACGCCTGCCCTAGAAACAGCAGTCCTTTCCTTATTCCTGGGAGGAAACTCTGTAGGGATCAGTAATCCACCATTTCTTGCATTCCTGCTGTAGGCTCCGTCTGACCCCCAGGATCCAGTCCTTCCTACGAAGCCTTCTGAAACATGCTTTTCCCATTTTCAGATGAAGAAACCGAGGCTCTGAGAGGCTACAAAATTTGACTAGGGTAACCTGGCTTTTTGGGTGACAGGACTTAGACAAAGCTTTAAATCCTAGATGCTTGGTTTGAATTGTCAACATGCTATGACCTAGAACCACCCGGGAAGGAGGGTCTCAACAAGGGGTTGTCTACATCAGGTTCATGGCTGTGCCTGTGTGTGTGGGTGTCTCGACTATGCATTAATTGATGTGAGAAGACAGTCCATGGTGGTGGCACCCTTCCCTAGGCAGGGGACCGTGGACTGCATCCATGCAGAGAATTAGCTGAGAGCTAAACACATACATCCATTGTCTCTGTTTTTGGATCCAGTACCACCATTGTCATTTTTGACCGTGATGCGACTAGCCTCTTCGAATTCCTGCTCTGACTTCCCTGCAATGACAGACTGTAGTCTGGAATTGTGAACGAAAACAAACTCTTTTCTCCTAGGTTGCTTTTTGTCAGGGGTGTTTTATCACGGGTGTTTTATCACAGCAACAAAATGAAACTAAGGCCCTCTGTTTGACTCCAACTGTATAGATCAGTCACAGTTGTGTAGGATCATCATTCTGGGGCCTGTTTGCTTGAGATTCAAGTGCTCACTGCTATTATGAAAACGTGCATCAGTCTTAAAGAGAACATGTTCCGAAGTAGGCATGCAAAGTGCTAGGCCAGTATAGTCAGACTTTCTCTGGACCACCAACTCCTGAGTAATGACACGGGAGACTTTTTGTTAGTTATGAAAGCTTGTCCTTTGCTTAGGCTTGTTCCCAACTATCTCTTAAAACTTAAATTAATCCTTTGATATTAACCCACATTCTGCTACGTGGATCGTTACCTCTCCTCAGTACCATGTGTCCCACTTCCTCTGTGTCTGACTGGCAAATCCCGCCTCTCCTCTTCCCAGAGTTGCTATCTCTTCCTGGAAGTCCCACCTATCCTCTTCTGCCTAGCTATTGGCTGTTTAGCTCTTTATCAAACCAATCAGAAGGTGCCTTTGTAGAGGCACACCTTCACAGTGTACAAAAGGTTATCCCACATCAGGGCAGTGAGTTTTGAGGCCTTAATTGCCGCTCCCCCAAGGGTGACCAGTCATCCTTGCCCTGGATGTAGCAAGAGAGTTGCAGACAAACTGGAATTCATTGGTCAACTTCCTTCCTGGTGCCACGCTACTTCTAAGCTTCAGGCTTCCATCTGTGAGGTGGGCACAGTGTTTTCTGCCACACAGTGATGGAAGGGTCTCCCACAGACCAGTGTCTGGAAGTTTGGCTCAGACCAGAATAGAATGATAATCTGGGGAATATAAGAAATTTCTGAAGTTAGCTTATCTAGTGTTATTTTATTGCATTAAAATTTAGTATTATTTTATGTGTATGAGCGTTTTGCCTGCATGCATGTCTGCTCACCACTTATGTGTCTGGTGCTACTGGAGACCAGAAGAGGGCATTGGAGTCCCTGAAACTGGAGTTACAGAGGGTTGTGGTTGCCATGTGGGTGCTGGCAGTTGAACCTAGGTCCTTTGGAAAAGCAGCTAGTGCTTTTAATTGCCAAGCCATCTCTCTAGCCCTATGTGCAGGTCATTTTGTTTTATCTATCTATCTATCTATCTATCTATCTATCTATCTATCTATCATCTATCTATCTATCATCTATCTATCTATCTATCTATCTATCTATCTATCTATCATCTATCATCTATCTATCTATCTATCCATCCATCCATCCATCCATCCATCCATCCATCTATCTATCTATCTATCTATCTATCTATCTATCTATCTATCTATCTGAAACACTGTCTTACTATGTAGTTCTGGCTGTTCTGGAACTTGTTGTGTAGACCATGCTGACCTTGAACTCACAGAAATCCACCTGATTCTGCCTCTCAAGTGTTGGGATTAAAGACCCAATACCCAGCTTGGACAGGTCATTTAAAAGTATTTTTATTTACTATTATCGTGGGCATGTACATGGTATGTACGTATGTCTGCGTGTATACCACAGTGCTGTTGTGCAGGTCAGAGGACAACTTTGTAAAGCTCTTTTCTTTCACCTTTACACAGGTTCCTGGCATTGAACCCAGGTTGTCAGGCTTGTGTGGCAAACACCTTTACCGGTTGAGCCACCTTGCCCACTCTGGAAAGGTGACTTGAAACAAAGGCCCGACTCCCACGAATAAGCAAAGACTTAGGGTGAAGGGTGCACACTGGAACTTATCTTCTCATTGCACTGATAAGATAGACTGCAGGGTTACATAGCTTGTCTGTTTTACTGGCCCAATGAAGGGTAGGGATTATCTGTTTACGCCCCTTCTGTAACCAGAGTAACTAGAATGGTGCCAGCCACGTGCATAGGCTCTCAGCGACTTTGTTGAATGAATAATTGAACAAACCAGAGACCTGGATCGAGTCGCCAATGTTTCGGGAGAGTAACATGAAATGGCCAACAGACTCAAGGCGGAGCTGCTGTGTGGCTGCTATGCGTTGCCATCTAACCCTGCAAGGATACAAGGTCACTGATCAGGGCCACTGCACTGCAGCTTCCAGAACCCACTGTTAAACAGACCCCACCGAGGGCTTTGACCCTTTGTAGCATTTTTCTCCCCTGGGGCACAAGTCCCTGAAGCTGAAACTGGTCTCTGGTCAGCCTCTTGGAACATGCTGATTTTTTGTTTGTGCTTTAATAAATAAAGCTTGACTGAAGATCAGAGTGAGGAGCTAGCTACACTATTTAGGCGTAGAGATCAGGCAGTGGAGGCACACACCTTTAATCTCAGCACTTGGGAGACAGAGACTAATGGATCTCTGTGAGTTCAAGGCTACCCTGGGTTACTTGAATCAGTCTAAAAGAAAAATAGAGGCAAGCATGGTGGCTCACACCTTTAATCCCAGCTCTAGGGATATGAAGACTAGAAGTGATTGGCTGGGCTGAGAGAGGAATATAAAGTGGGAGGAGATAGGAGCTCAGGATTCAGTCTGAGGATTCATGGAGACATGATCTTGCCCACTTTGGTCTGAGGATTCAGTAGAGCTCAAAGGTCTCTAGTGGCTGGATGCTCTGCTTCTCTGATCTTCCGGCTTTCACGCCCTAACATCTGACTCTGGGTTTTTATTATTAACACCAACTGGAAATCGTGCTGCCTCTTGGAGAGCAGCAGGTATTGCTCCTGGGTACAGGTACTGGAAGCACACAGCCCGGCCGCTTCTGCTTGAAGTTAAAATCTTCTAGAATGTCTGTCCCAGTGTACTCTGTTCCCCAGGCAGAGTGCTGACTATGGTCCCATTGCCTGGCTCAGCATGGCCACTCACACAATGCAGCTGTGGACAGAACCAGGCCCTGCTCAGCAGAACCCAGAGTAAACCAGGGACAGACACAGGGGCTTGGTTCTGAGTCAGACATTAGGCCCAGCTGTGATGTTGTAACTTTTTAACATTTATGTAAAAGTTTCTTTCTTGTTTTGGTCCCGTTTTACGGTTAGTCTAAATCCAGTCTGAGGATAATATATTGTGACTGTTAGATTATTTATTTTCGAGCCAACTTATTGATTATCGCGCGGAGAAAATGACAAATGGTGTCTGCGCGAGGTGCGGTCAGCAGGTTCTATTAAAAAAATGATAGCATTGCTCACGGATTGTTAAAAGCTCCAGTTTAGGGTCTTTATAGGTTTATATCCATCACTATTTAATGATCAAATGATGAAAAATATGAGCCATGGGGACAATTTTTTTTTTCCGCGAGAGTTTTATGTTTAAGCAGTTAGCAAAATAAGATACTCCATTTTGGTGGGGGAGTGGGGTGGTAAGGGGACCCAGGAAGATTTGATTTCTCCATATTTAATAAATTGTAATAATGAGTGCTATAGATATTTAATTAAACCAGTAGCAAGATTGTGAGAAAAGGTGCTGCCAGGCCCCAAGCAAAACTGCAAGCGTCCAGCATCCAGGTCTTGCTGGGGCTAGGAGGTATAAGCGGGCCTTGTCAGGGCTGGTCTTTCCCGCTAGCTACACAGGGCTGGGAAAAAGTTCCTGGCCAGGTGGGAAGCAATGTCCCTAAGGGTAAAGCAGTGATACCAGGGTCTGTCCATGGTAGTTAATGCAAAGACAGTTCAAAGTTCATAGAAAGACAAAAGTCCCATGAACCCCTGGGAGGGATCTGGAAACTGGGGATTTCTAGGGGGCTCAGGAAGGTGGTTCCAGGTGGCGGGACATCAGGTGTAACACCCAGTACCTTGAGCTACAGAGCAAGAGTGTACTGATCATGGGTACTGCCAACAACCTGCCATTGACTCGGGGCTCCGCAGGGGAAACAGGTGTTAGCTACATACTTGTAATCCCAGCACTGGGGAGGTTGAGGCAGGAGGATCTGGAGTTCCAGACCAGATGTGGCTTTAGAGCAAAATCTTGCCTTAAGAACACCTTTAAATAAAATTTAAGCACACGAAGGCATTGTTGTGGGAGAAAGATGGAGTAGGCCTTGCTGAAACCCCTGCAACATTTTTGCCCCAGAGCTCAACAGAACAACTCTTGGAACAACTAGACTACTCACACTCAACACAAATGCTCTCTGTTCTATTGGCTGATATTAATGTCCAGGTGCTTAGAAGCCACACAAGGAAGCCAGAAGGGTCTCTGCCCTCTGATCCCAATGATGGTGGGTAAACAACATGGTGACTGTTAGGATTCAGGCATTATGTTGCCAGGTCATCTGTCAGGATGCACTCAGGCAGTACCCTGGCCAGCCCAGGGTCCTAAGGCTGTATGTCACTATGTAGTCTGTATGCAGGTGCAAAAGGTCCCTTTAAGAGACAAGCTCTGCCCATTCCCACTCTCTTTCCCACTGTTTTTCTGAAGAGGCAAGCAAGTCGTTGCCTCCTCTCTCTCTCTCTCTCTCTCTCTCTCTCTCTCTCTCTCTCTCTCTCTCTCTCTCTCTCTCCCACCCCCCTTTATTTCAATAAAACTCCCTACGTAACCTCTGTCTGCATGGTGTATCAGTCTCTCATCTGCAATGGGGCCTCTTGGCTCCTTCCTGCCAAAGTTCCTCTCACACAGAATCAAGTACATTGGAGAATCATTACAGTGACCTCTGCCCTTTCAACTCTACTCTGCCAGCCACTCTCCTTAGCTACTTCCAACCACTTCCACAATTGTGAAATCAGTTTGCTCATTGGGCCCTGACTATTTTTGGGTCCCTTTGTCTCTCCCACCAAACACCAAGAAAGTATGTGGTCCGGTTCTGTAGGGGCTGCCTGGGTTAGCTGTACTATTTTACAAAACGGAGCTCAAACTAGCTCCATAAAAGAGGGGTATGGGGGCGTGGTTCTTCTCAGTTAACAGGTAGGCTGTAGATAAATCTGACTTCAGGCACAGCTGGTTCCAAGAAGAACATCACTCCACCCCCTTCCCTAGCTAGATTTTTGCTCCCAGACCTACATTTCATCTAGGTTGACAAGAGCCAATGCCTACTTAGCCTTATGGCCACCAGGAACCTAAGTCCCACAACTGGCCCAGTTTGAGTCATGTGGCTGCTCCTGATCTGAACAGATGAGGCCTTCTGATCGGCCAGCCTATTACTTCCGGCTCTTGAGGGAGAAAGCCGAGCTGGACACATCAGTGCCACTGCCCTGCAGTCTCCTGGTGACTGATGCTTCCTCACAGCACAGACTCTTGTTGCTCTAGAAGGTGCTTTGTGAACAGGGGGCAGTTGATTTCTCACCGCCCATATGAAGGGGCTTGTGGCCAGATTCTTAGCTGTGCAGCCCAGACCAGGTCCTCACTGTCTTTGCGCTTCAGTTTTTCTAACTTTTGCCCCACGAGGCTAATCATATCACAATTATCATATGAGGGACACGTGGCATGCTGAACAGAAATGCAAAGGAGCAGGTAAGCTATGCCCATGTACCCGTCTTCCACACCACAGCCGCCCTCAGAGGCTGCAGTGCCAGCATCCCACCCTGAGAAAGCCATCTACCCCTCTCCCATGTCACTTGACAGTGTGTCGGATTTCCTGCCTAGGCAGCCTGATGAGCTATAAGAATATGAGGCCTTCCAGAGAGGTTTCTGTCCCACAGCCTGGTCTGCTGTTTCAAGTTTCACACCCAGTGACTCTGGTTCTTGTAGTTGTTTTTTTTTCCTCTTTTTTTCTTTGGGGGCCTGCCACCCAGCTCCCAAATAAATACACAGAGTCTTATTCTTCCTTATGAATGCTGTCTTTAGCATATTTCTAGCCAGCTTTTCTTAAATTATCCTGACTACATTTTGCCTCTGGGCTTTTACCCTTCTCTATTCTATGTACCCTTCTTTACTTCTTTCTCCGTGGCTTGCTGTGTAGCTGGGTGGCTGGCCCCTGACATCCTCCGCCTTCTTCTCTTTCTCCTTGTTCTTCTCTTCCCAGAGTTCTCCTCCTATTTATTCTTTCTGCCTGCCAGACCTGCTTATTCCTCTCCTGCCTAGCTACTGGTCATTCAGCTCTTTATTAGACCAATCAGGTGCTTAGGCAGGCAAAGTAACACAGCTTCACAGAGTTAAACAAATGCAACATAAAAGAATGCAACACATCTTTAAGTAATATTCCACAATAGGCCCACCACAGTCCGAGCATGTTTCTCTCTACTTTGAAATAATAAATATTTTTCTAGAAGGACAGTGACTTCCTTCTAGAAATGGCCTGCACTTTGAAGGAGGCCCCAAACTAGAATTGTGAGCCTGATCTTGTCAGCTGGGTGCTTTCTGGACAATTGTTGGTGCTGTCTGGGCCTCACCTTCTTGAGCCATGAAATGGGCACAACACCTTGACTCCCCAGGGCAGCTGTGAACATCTCGTTTGTAGCATGGCTTTTCCTGAGAAGACGTGACCAAGCATCTGTTGACCTCAGATAGTTCACTGGCCACAAACCAAAGAACTAATCCCAGGCTGGCTCAGTGGATTATGTGGTCCCTGATTAAGTGTGAGGACATGGGTTTGGACCCCCAGAATTCTTATCAAGCCGATGAGTAGCACCCATCCACAACTCCTTCTATTGCAGGATGGGAGGGTGAAGCAGAGAATCTGCTGACAGGCCACCTGGTCTGGCAAACACCAAAACAGGCAAGGACCCTCTTTCAGAGCAAGGTAGACAGTGATGACCAATCCCCAAGGTTGTCCTCTGCCTGCCAGCCACATGAGTGCTATGTCATGTGCCCACCCTCACATTACTCCTATCATACATAATGATTAAAAAAAAAAGAAACTATAGCACTCATGTTTCATGAGACAGAGGCAGGCAGATCTCTGGGAGTTCAAGGCCAGCCTGGTCTACAAGAGCTAGTTCCGGGACAGGCACCAAAGCTACAGAGAAACCCTGTGTCAAAAAACCAAAAAAAAAAAAAAAAAAAAAAAAAGAAAGAAACTATAAAAAAGAAAAAGAAACTATCCCATCTAAGCCCAGCTTGGTCAACCAATGAGTCTACAGGGCTATTTACAGGAGAATAGGCAAGGGGTTAATTACAGGGGCATGGCTGATTCTGGTAGCTGCGTCAACAACATGCCACCCTGCCTGACAAGCGACCAGAGCTGCAGCACTGCAGTTCCCTGCCCAGCATGCAGGCAGTTTCATTGAAGAGTCTCTTCTCTCCACCCCGGCAGCTGTTTATTGCTTCTAGAACCTTAAGGCGGGACCTTGAGAGTCTTGGAAGCTGCCCAAGCTCCAGAGTCCCACAGGCCTCCCTCCTCCTCTGGGAGGGAATGTTTCAATTGGTAGGAAATAGTGAACTATGAAAGCATTTAAACCATCTGGTTATTAGACGGTGCCTAATAGAGGTTTCCTTCTACCACACTTGTGAAGAAGTGTGTACGGACCGGCTGCTTGCTTGCTCTCATTTTGATAACACTTCTTCCATATAGCTTTTCTAAGGAAGCATGAAGAATCAATATTAGCAAGTCATACTTTAGTACGAAGGTCTGTTCTCATCTGTCCTGTCACATAAACGATGCCCACATTCCAGGGAGGTCCTTGGTCCTTTCCCATGACTCCCATAATAAATGACTACAAGTTGGGTGCAATCAACAGCAGAAATTCAACCTCTCAACTCAAGAGGCCAAACACCTCAGAAAGGCCCATGGGGAAACCTGTCTGGTGTTTTGGGCCGGCTCTGATATTCCTTGGCTTTTGGTTGCACAGCAGCAAAATGGATTCATCTTCCAGTACGGACTCCAGCCACCAGCCTTAGGACCCCTCCCCCCCCTACTCTGGTGTGAACTCACATTAACCAAGTGTACTATTTTCCCATGCACTCACATCCTGAGGTTCCAGTGCACAGGAGCTTTGGCAGGACACCACTCAGACCTCCACACCTGCTGTTAGTGGAGGAAGAGGGACAAAAGAGCGGGACCAGGGAGACGGAGGTGGAAATCCTTGGTGGTGCAGGTAAAATTTATTGACTTCACAATTTTTTTTTTGAGTATAGTAAGGATTTTTTTTTTCTGTCTCACCAACCTGCTCTCAAGTAATGACACCAAAAAAATTTTAATTATGAAATCTCAGTCTTAGTTTAGGTTTGTCCCTATAGCTCTTATAATTTAACCCTTATTTTTTTAAGATTTATTTATTTATTATGTATACAACTTTCTTCCTTCATGTATACCCACACGCCAGAGGAGGGCACCAGATCTCATTACAAATGGTTTGGAGCCACCATGTGGTTGCTGGGAATTGAACTCAGGACCGCTGGAAGAGCAGACAGTGCTCTTAACCACTGAGCCATCTTCCAGCCTCTTAATCCTCATTTTTATTAATCTACATTCTACCACATGGTTTTTACCTTTTTTTGTGTGTCTGACTTGTTCTGAGTCTTGATGGCATCTACTAATCCCTCTCTTCCTGTCCGACAGTTCTGCCTATACCTCCTGCCTGGTTATTGGCCATTCAACTCTTTATTTTTATTTTTTGGTTTTCAAGACAGTGTTTCTCTGTGTAACAGCTCTGGCTGGCCTCAAACTTACAGAGATCCACCTGCCTCTGCCTTCTGAGTGCTGGGATTAAAAGTGTGCACCACCTCTGGTTATAGGATTTGCTTAAGGAGGCAGATGCAGGAGGATCACGAGTTTGAGGCCAGCCTGACCTACATCAGCTCTTTATTAAGCCAATTATAGCAATATATCTTCCCAACAGTGTATAAATATCCCACAACATCTGGCTCCATTTTTAAATTCTTAGTTATAAGGACCATTCCTGTTCTAGAGAACAGCGTGTATTCTTAAGGATGGTCCAAGAGCTTCCTCTGAGGCATGACAGGAAACCACTCCCTGCTCTCCTATCCTTTAAGTCCCTCACTCATTCCTCCCACATCTTATTAAACGTTATAGGTAGCCATCTCTTCAAGATGACTTTATTGTCAAGCACAAGACCTATTTCCAAAGCACAAGCAACTCAAGAATTTGCCCTTCTCCACAGTGCCAGGAACTGAGATGGGAGGCTTGCGTTTTTGTGCCCACCTCCTACCCTAATTCCACTGATCTACAACCATCTGTGGCAGTCTTTGCTCTAACTTGATTTTGGATGCCTTCATGTTCTGTGCATCTGTGGTAAAGAAATCTTCTACCAACTCTAGATCTCAAGGGTCACACTAGGTAAGATATTGTGACTGGTCCAGAGCAACCAATAGACAGATGCTGTCTGGGTCAGACGTACATCTATTAGCCAATCAATAGTGATCACCTGTCAGCCTTGTAAATGAAGCTAAAGGCAAGGGGCGTGGGGTGGAGGCTAGGGTTGGGAGTGATGTCGGGGGGGGGGGAAGGTAAGGGGAGTCCCCTGCAAAGCTGCAAGTGGGCAGTCTCCCTGAGGAGTAGTCAGGCTTGGACATCATGAAGTTTTGATAAGAACCTTAGATAAATTCCATGTCCTGGATTGACCTAGGGAAGGTATTTTATTCTTGAAATCCTGCTTGTTGTTGACCTGTGGCTTGGGTCTTTTTCCGCTAAAACATCCTGGGTCTCACTTTTACACAGAATCAGGTATAGGGGTTTCTCTGCTTCTGGGCAGTTACTTGAAACTTCTTCCCTTTTCAAAATAGAACGCCAATTTTATGGATCTATGTTGTGGATGTGACAGGTGAAGCCTGGCTTGACACAATGCTATGTTTTTTTTTTTTTTTTTACAATGCTATGTTTTATGTGAAGTGATTTGCAGAGCTGAAGGAAAAGCCATGGTCACCAGTCTTGAGATTTGCCCACAGATAAGGGCAGCCTAGCCTCTCCTGGGAAAGGCTTGAGTAGAGGAGGCCAGACCTTGGTCATGTGTCCAAGGTCTGAAATACCTGCGATGAGGAAGAAGCTGGTGATGCCCTTGAGATTCCTTACCTGCAAGTCTTTTCTTGGAAATGGTGGCCAGGATCCTGGTGTGTGGTGGCATTTCCCTTGTATTTTAATAAAGAACACTTGCCTGAGGATCAGAAAAGTAAAACAACCACACTGGCCAGCCTTACAGACCAGGCAGCGATAACACACACCTTTAATCCCAGTAGCCACACTAGCTTGCCATGGAAATTAGGCGGTAGAGGTGCACTCCTTTAATCCCAGAACTAGAGAGGATTAGAAGATGGGAGGAGAGAGCCCTCGGTTTTAGTCTCATTCTGAGGTTTCCTGGAGGCAGGGTCATCATTTTTGAACTGAGGTCGAGGTAAGAGCCAGTGGTTGTCTGCTTTGCTTTTCTGCTCTTCAAGTTGAACCCCAATATCTATTTTCTGAGCTTTTGTTAATGATGCTTTATTTGATGGCAATAAAACATACTCACAACACACAGAGGGGAATCCCACATCACTGGTGACTCTGGGACCTAGGGCCAATGGAAACCCAGAAGCGGCATCAGAAGTGACAGGCTAGCCTTGGTGATCAGCTGGCCTTCACGAGACACATAGGCTGTCCCTACCGGCTCAATGACCCTACCAGTCACTACATTTGAACTCCACCTTGTGGAGAGTTATAAGCCCCAAGTAGATCTGTAAGAGGTCCTGTGTAGTAGAGCATCCATGACTCACCTCTTGGATCAACCAGTTAGCAGCCTCTTTCTAGGGCTCTGAAACATTAACGTGTTTCCAGCTGTGTATGTGCGTGTTAGTTTCAATTAGGTTATAGTTCTAATACTGTTTTATTGGGATAAATGGAAGTTCTTAGGATGAGTTCTCTTTTCTTTTTGAGAGTGCAATATAATTATAACGTCTCTCCTTTCCTGTCCCTCCCTCCAACCCCCACTCTCATATACTCCTCCCTTCTCTCACCTCCAAATTTATGGCCCCTTTCTTCACTAATTGTTACTGCATGCATATATGTATAGACAAATATATTCCTAAATATAACCTGTTTGGTCCATATAATGTTACTTGTCTGTCTGTTTCCAAGGCTGACCATTTGTCATTGGGTAACTGATTGGTGTTCTCTTCCCATTTCTCCTGCTCCCAGCTTTCCTCGGTTGCTTATAGTTCTTTGGGTAGGATGGAGTCTCCAGGGAAGGGGCATTGAGGAAAGTTTCAGCTTAGGAGTTTCTGGGCCCTGTTTCTGAAGTGCATGGTGCCTTCAGCAATAGGAACTTACTTCCCACCTCTGGGGGGTAACCGAGGGCAACAGCGATAGCCTATACTGTAGTGATATGGAGCTGCGGCGGGGCTGCGTTCCCAAAACCCCAGCCGCCTGCCCGGCTAGCTTTACCCGAAATAATTACACGGAAACTGTATTCTTTTAAACACTGCTTTGGCCCATTCCTATCTAGCCTCTTCTAGGCTAATTCTCACATATTAATTTAGCCCATTTCTAATCATCTGTGTAGCGCCCCTAGGTGCGCTTACTGAGAAGATTCTAGCCTAAGTCCATCCTGAGTCGGAGCTTCATAGCGTGCGTCTTCCCTGGAGCAGGTAGCATGGCGTCTCTCCTGCGTCTGCTCCCGAGAGGAGAGCTGTGGAGTCTGACCTCACTTCCTCTTCCTCCCAGCGTTCTGTTCTGTTTACTCCTCCCACCTATCTCCTAACCAATGAGATGGGCCAAAGCAGTTTCTTTTAATTTAACCAATGACCTTCCTCCATCACTATACTATTGTGGGCATCTCTTGGACAGTCATAGCCTACAACTCTGGCTTCTCACGCTTGACATTGGGGTTTTTGTTAGGTGGTCTTTGACTATTGGAAGGAGCACTGTCAGCCCAGATGACACGTGTTAACTAAAACTATATATGTCTATTTATATGCAGAATAAGGGTATTACAGTATTTTTTTTTAGGTAATCAGTTAATAGTATGATTTCTTAAAGCTTTTTTCAGATATCCTTATGATCTTTCCCTCCCTCCTTTTTCTGTATTTTCCTTCCTCCTTCCCCCTGAAGAGCATCTCTCCGCATTTCCCCTTCAGATCACTTTAATCTCGCTACTTATCTTTACCCTCCTCCCACCTTCTTCTGCGTTTACCCCTCCCCCTCCCTAAAGAACTCACCTTTCCCATTTGTAGGGTAAGTTCTGATGGCAACTGCTTTCAGCAGCTTCTGTGGAAGGGTCACCGGTCCT